>NC_058415.1:25173059-25264194 GCF_002201575.2 Neomonachus schauinslandi
CCCCCCCCCCCCCCCCCCCCCCCCGCCTTCCCAATTTGGACCATCAACAGTTTTCGTTTCCATTGTCTTATAATAGCAAGAGAGTTTCCGACACTTTGAAGTTCTGCCCATTTTCACTTTTTGATTTACACTGGTGGCTTCTATCAGGACCTCTCCTTCCTACCGTATTTATTTGGGCATAATCAGAAATTCTGAAAACAATACACAAAACTAATCTGAAGATAAGATCCATATGAGCAATCTGGGTGCAGTTTCAAATTGCCACCAAGTTGAATTGTGTTATACAGTCAGGTGATCCAATTATACTTAAATTACATCCGTTGACCTTCTGATGAATATGCGTAGGGATTTTTGTCACAGGGACACTGGCTGCTGTTTTTTCCAGGCCATTTCTGCGCATTGGTGGCAATATTCCGGGCTGTCTCATCAGGAACCAAGAGACTGTCAGGATAGGATGCATCTGATGTGCTAAGAAGCAATCCGATACCTCAGCATGCATAAAACATGGGACCTCACAGAGCAACTGTTTATACTATTGTTTGTACCCTATACACACAGGAATTCTGATAAATTCCATTTTGCATAATTTCCAACAGCATGAAAAAAATTGTATGATAGATTTATTATTGTATCTTCTGCACTGAGTATTCCTAATAAGAGGAATTTTGACCAGGAGTCCTTTGCTTACAGTTTTACACTTTTTTTTTTCCCACCCCTCTACCCTGCTCCAGTTTTACACTTCTGATGACTGGAAGAATTTCCCACAGACTGGCTCCGGGGGAATGCATTTCAGTCCTTGTTTTTTTCTCTATTATCCTTATCTTTGCAATGCCAAGTGCTGTGGGGCCCTTCCATTTCCTGACACAGCCTCTGGCCTGGGGGATTCATGCCACGAGGTTTGGTGTTGGCACAGTGGGCAGTAGGACTATTCCTGAAAGCCATCCCTATGTAGGACAGGTAAGCCATACAC
Source organism: Neomonachus schauinslandi (assembly GCF_002201575.2). Lineage (NCBI taxonomy): Eukaryota > Metazoa > Chordata > Mammalia > Carnivora > Phocidae > Neomonachus > Neomonachus schauinslandi. The sequence continues at coordinate 25,174,030 of NC_058415.1, forward strand.
AGAGGTGACTATGAAATGTGTAACTATGTCCTGAGCTAAACGCAAGCTACGTGTATCACCAACTCTCATTTTTTAGTATCCCCAAATACCTGCGGCCATTACAAAACCACCCTACTGGAAGGAAGTATGATGGGGGAAAACTCAGAGTGGAAAGAGACCTAGGAATTGACCAGCTGAGGTTTAAAATCTTATTTTTGCGAACTTTACAAAACACATGACCATGTGAACACATTGTTAGAGCTCTTGCCTGGCCTTGGAAGGGCCTGGGCAGTGAGGCCACCAGAGCCTAAGCTTCGTTGTCTTCTTGGTGTCACCCCCACTGCTGGTCTCTGTTTTTAGTATTCTGAGATTTCAGTCCTGTTGGATATGAAAGAATTGAGGTTCAGGTACAGCTTATCCCAGAGAAGGGAAGTACTCACAAGTTTGTCAGACCCTAAAATAGGGGGTTAACATTTTCTGGGGTTCATTATTCCCACTGATGAACATAATCCTTCTTTCCAACTTCAAAGCTCTGTCCTTTTATTGTTGATCTGGCCTCATTTCCAACACAAAAGGAAGGAGTATCAAGTCTGTAAAGGGTCTGAGACTCTACCCTCCTTGCAACCTAACAAGTTAGCCTGCCACAGTATCATGAATAGTGGTAGAAGACACAAACCTCCTGGATCAGAGACAAAGGACATTATTACTCACAGCCCAGAAAGCAGCATGAGCTGCCTCGGTGCCCCTTGCTCCCAAGTCCCATGGGGGTGGCACAGATGAGCTCAGATAGTTGGCTGCACGTGAAGTGAGTTCAGAGGAACCCTGAGCTTAGGGAACACAAATCTTTTATAATGGAAAGTAAGCATGTCTGCCCTTTTCTCCAGAGGGAGGTGCTATCTCTGTCTTCCAAGGCTGTTCACTAGACAGTCATCCCTGAAAAGACAGGCCAGAACAAAGGTGATCAATGCCTTGATCATAAGATGTGCAGAATCATTAAATGTCCATGGATGATCATCTACCAAAACAGTTAAAAGCCCTTTGTTAGAGAGGCAAAACCCAAGATGGTTCCAAATCAAAACAGTTATTTTCCTGTTGGCTGAAATTAGTCAACTTATTGCCTAAGAAAAATGTACAGTAGAGGCATGAAAGATGTCCCTCTTTAACATCAATGTAGGTTTTTGGAATATGATCTCCAGATATTTTAGTGTCCCTTCAATCCTATATGATCCTGCTGTCTCCAAAGTGATTTGTTCTTTAATTTTTTTTTAACTTATGCTCAGCTTGAATTACCTTTGTGTTGGTGGAGTCTATAAGTTGTTACTTGGTTCATGAAGCAGAACTACTTTTTACTTCTTTTCAACTCGTGTTTTTCAAATAGAGTGCTGGGTTCAAGTCTCAGTTCTGCCACTGACTAAAAGTCCATTGGAGTGAACTGGGATTTCAAAGTATGGATGCTTCTGATTGGCTGAGCTGTTGCCTAGAGAGATAAGGAAAGCATCTCCTCCTCCAGCTGGAATAGTAGAGTAGTATCCACATGCAAGGTCAAGTCTGTGTAAGGTCAAGTCTGTCTCTGCCCGTTGGGTCTGCAATTGACTAAGTGGTAAGGTGTAAGAACTCCCCCTGCCAAAACCTCCTGACTCCATCTTAGCGAGGTTTCCTGTTACTGATTTTCACGTCCCCGCCCCCCCTTTTGATCAAGATCTTTCCTTGAAAGCATCACCGATCAATAGTCAGCTTCTTTCTATTGAGTGGTTTTGTGTCTCAGGACCAGGAAGGACCTCTCCTGGTTGTCATGTCTCACATTGGAGGGTAAGTGCAGAGCAGTTGGAAACCACTTGTGCCACATTTGAGTAACAGGGAGGGCTAGAAGGGAGAATTCTCGGGTACTTCCCATCTGAAGTCTACATCTTCTCAAGATTGTGAGCATTGAGCCAACATCACCTTACTGGGTGCATCCTTTCTGCAAAAGATTGATAGACAACAAGTACATAGTCAAAAGCAACGTGACAATTCCAAGCTGTATATGTTGGTTTTCAGGACCTAGGTCTGAAAATATTTATTGGCACTTATTTGGACTCAGGGAAGAGAGGTTTCTCCATATGAAGGCAAACCCAGAGTCATGTATGCCTTCTGGAAGTCCCTTCTAAATGTGGTGAAGTTCTGTGAGTGCACTGCATGAAATAGCCGAGTGCCTTCAGGAAGATACAGTACAAGTCTAAACATGAAGCAAGAGTTAATGAGCTTTTTTCCGAGAATAGCAAAACTTCAAAGACACATTAGAGAAAAAAAAAATATTGTTATCTCAAAAGAACAAATGTTATCAAATAATACAGTCTGTCAAGTTATAAATTCAGAAACCATGAATTTGCATAAGAATCCAGAGTCAGTTAATAGTTCAGATAAAAGAAAGACTTTTGTGAATTCCGAAACTTCTAACCCTTCAGAAATGCTCACGGGGTGATAATGAGGCTCATTCTGAAAAGATCATGATCAAAGGAGGTGTCCCCCTTTTGCAAGAGTTGGGGAAAATGCAGATAAAGGGCATTTTTCTTTCCAAAAAGAGATAGAAGTAAAAGTGAGAAAAGGTATATACGCCTGGTCTGGACATCTTGGAACACTGTCTCCCCAGATGTTGTCTGTTCTAATTCTGGGAATTCTTTACTTTCAGGACACCAGATGGTGTGCAGGTCCAGTCAGGGTTTGGGGCTTTCTTTAGATTCGTCATGTGAATCCAAAGTCTATTTCCTGGGGTTTGGTGGCACAAGGGTTGATTAGCAGTACCTTACAAGGGCCTTTCTGGCAAGGTTAAAGAGAGTTTTTCTAGAGGTGTCTTTTCCAATAGACAAAATCTCCAGTTTGAGAAGTGTGATGCTTAAGGTCATTTGTCTTCTGGGAGCACACTGTGGAAAGATAGCTCTATCAAAGCATGGTTATTATTATTATTATTATTTTAGAGAGAGAAACAGCATGAATGGGGAGGGGGAGGGGTAGAGGGAGAGGAAGAGAAAGAATCCCAAGCAGGCTCCATGCTCAGTGCAGAGCCTGAAGCGGGGCTCAATCTCACGACCCTGAGATCATGACCTGAGCCAAAATCAGGTGTCAGACGCCCAACCGACTGAACCACACAGGCGCCCCAAAGCATAGTTATTATTATTATTATTATTATTTAAAGATTTTATTTATTTATTTGACAGAGAGAGAGCAAGAGCAGGAACAAAAGCAGGGGGAGTGGGAGAGGGAGAAGCAGGCTTCCTGCCGAGCAGGGAGCCCGATGTGGGACTCGATTCCAGGACCCTGGGATCATGACCTGAGCCGAAGGCAGACGCTTAATGACTGAGCCACCCAGGCGCCCGGTTATTATTATTTTTTAAAGATTTTATTTATTTAGGGACGCCTGGGTGGCTCAGTCGGTTAAGCATCTGCCTTCGGCTCAGGTCATGATCCCAGGGTCCTGGGATCGAGTCCCGCATCGGGCTCCCTGCTCCGCGTGGAGCCTGCTTCTCGCTCTGCCTCTGTCTCTCTCTCTCTGTCTCTCATGAATAAATAAATAAAATCTTTAAAAAAAAAATAAAAAGATTTTATTTATTTATTTGAGAGAGAGAGAGGGGGAGAGAGAGAGAGAGAGAGAGAGCATGAGTTGGGGGATGGGCAGAGGGAGAGGGAAAAGCACCCCAAGCATGGTTATTTTTAATAGAAGCAACAGGCCCTTATACTATTGAAGTATATCTCCTTTTATCAATGTGGGTCAAAAGAGGCAGGGACCAGGCACGCCCAGGTGGCTCAGTCGATTAAGTGTCTGCCTTCTGCTCAGGTCATGATCCAGGGGTCCTGGGATCTAGCCCTTGTCAGGCTCTCTGCTCAGAGGGGAGTCTGCTTATCACTCTTCTTCTGCCCCTCCTCCCCAACCCCCGCTCCTGCTCTCTCTTGCTCGCTCTTGCTTGTTCTCTCTCCTGCTTGCTCTCTCTCAAATAAATAAATAAAATCTTGAAAAACAAAACAAAACAAAACCAAAAAAAGGCAGGGACCAAAAGCATTGGATGTCCTATGACTATCTCCAAGGGTGAGTGTCTATGAGTTCCTACGGGGGTGGATCTGAGATTTAGAGGGACTAATAACAATGCCTTTAGTCAAGGTATTTGGAGAATCCTTATGAATTTTTCCAGGTGAGTCTCAATAGTGCCTTGAGTGCATTCGACCAACCCTGAGGATTGAGGATGCTAGATGTAGTGAAAGTGTTGTCAAACTGGCCAAACAGCACAGATTTGTGAAGCACCTGACCAGTAAAATGGGTCCCCTGATCACTTTGTAGTTCAAGAGGGGTTCCCAAGGTAGGGATCATCTTTTCTTCTTTTCTAACAGAATTTTAGCTATAGGAGAAGCATTGGCCTGTCTACAGGGAAAGCTTCGGTCCAGTGAGAAAACATACAAACTAGAACTAAAATGTACTTATATCCATGAGATGGGGGGAGCTGCATGAAATCCATTTGCCAAACCTCAAATGGTCCATTGGACTATTTATTTATTTATTTATTTAAAGATTTTATTTATTTATTTGAGAGAGAGAGAGAGAGCTTGGCATGCACGAGCAGGGGGAGGGACAGAGGGAGAAGGAGATACAGATACCCCACTGAGCAGGGAGACCGATGTGAGGCTCCATCCCAGGACCCTGAGACCATGCCCTGAGCCGAAGGCAGACACTTAACTGACTGAGCCCCCCAGGAGCCCCCCATTGGACAATTTAAAATGCCTAGGGGCAGTATGGGCAGGCTTCCCAGGTTTGTATTTTGGACAAATGGGACAAGAAAGGTAGGCACTTTTTGCAGCCTTCTTGATAGTTCCCCACCAATATTGGTTCGTGAATGCTATCATTTGTCAGTAGACCAATGGTTTAATGCATATACATTTGTAAATGGTGGCAATTTTAGAATTTCTGGTAGGGCTATGTTGCTATTTAGTCCAAACCAGAGTTTTTTTCTTATCGATCCAACAATCATTAGATTTCCAATATTGTTTCTCCTTTTCTGGGGCCAGCTGTTGGGCATCTCTAGTCAATTTTTCCAAAATTGTTATTTGGGAGGACATCTCTTTGGAACATGACAGGGGTGTGGCTATCAGTCTCCTTGAAGCAGCATGTTTGGCAGAAATATCAGCGAGGCGGTTTCATTTGACGTCCAGGGAGTTGAGTTTGGAATGCCCAGGAACCCTAGTAATAGCTAGAGCCACTAGCAAAAGTATGGCATCTAATAGGTTTTGGACATAGAAGCCATTTTTAATCTCATCCCCTTTGGAGGTAAGAAAACCTTGTTGTTTCCATAACATTCCAAAGTCATGAGCTACCCCAAAGGCATACTGACAATCAGTATAAATATTTGTGGTTTTGCCCTTGGCTAAAATACAAGCTTGAGTAAGGCTGTATAATTCAGCTGGTTGGGCTGAAGTGGCCAAAGGTAAAAGGTACCGCCCTAATGACTTCAAAGGGAGTTGTGATAGCATATCCAGCATGATATTTACTATTTCTATCCTTTAAACAAGAAGCATTGGTAAACCATGAAAAGTATGCATTGGTTGGAGGAATTTCTTGTAAATTGTCATGGAGGGTCAAAAGGCACTCTGTCAATGTTAAGCAGTTCATGAAGCAGGGAGAAAGGTGTCAGAGTGAAGGCTTTGCAACAAGGAAGAGTTATATGAGCAGTCAATAGGAGAATTTCATAGGAGGTGAGGAGACTGCCTGAAAAGTATTGAGTGTGATGAAAAGTTAGGAGAGCTTCTACTGCATGGGGGTCCAAGGGTGGTTAAGGGGGACCCCATGACTAGTTCTTCAGTGGGCTTCACTAAGAGGGCAGTGGCAAGAATGGCTGAGGCCAGGGGGATAGCCCCGAGCCATACGGTCTGGGCGTTGGCTATGATGCCCTATGAGAAATCTGGAATCCAATTTTGACAGTAGCTAGCCAGGCTAAGAAAACTTCTTAATCTTAATTAAAAGCTTCTTAGTTTTAGGTTTTGGGAAATTCAGGATGCCTCAAAGTCTACCTGGATCCAAATCTAGTCCTTGTTCTGAGATCAGGTGCCCTAAATACTGAAACTGAGTTTGAGCAAACTGCAGTTTTTCTTTGGAAACTTTATGTCCCTTTAAAGCCAAAAGTTTTAACAGGTGAATGCTGTCTTCCTGTAAAGAGGTTTGAGAAGGGGAGCAGAGAAGTGAATCATCTGTGCATTGCAACAAAGTAGAGCCTGCAGGAAACTTTATGTTTTCCAAATCAGCCTTTAGGGTTTGTGAGAAATAGGAAGGACTCTGTGAGCATTACCGTTCAGGTGTATTGTTCTTCCCAAGTGAAAGCACAAAGATTTTGGCTATCCTTAGCAACTGGAATACTCAAAAGTGTACTACATAGGTCATTTACAGTGAAAACTTTGCTTTCACTGGGAATGGATGTTGGTAGTGGATGAGGGTTGGGAATGACAGGGTGCTGAGGGATAACAGTGTTATTTATTGCTCAGAGGTCCTGGACAAACCTCCATCCTAGGCTGTTGTCCCCCACCTCTGCAGGTAAAATAGGGATGTCACAGGGATTAGTGCAGGGGATAATGAGGCCTTGAGTCTTGTAATTCTCTATTATGGGGTTGATGCCTTGAAAGACTTCTTTATCTATAGCACATTGATTAACTCTAGGGAGAGGTTTTGAGGGATCTATCTGAATCCTGAAGGGAGGTGCACTGTGGATTCTGTGAATAGCAGTTGAAGATTTTGCCCAGAAAGATGATGGTAGCTGATCCAATAGGAATAAATAATGACTACCCCCGGACTCAGCTATATGCCATCAGGTAGAGCATAGAAAAAATGCGAAAGGGTCACTTATTTCCCCTTGTTCGCTATTTTGGTTGCTACTGTCAAATTCTAGAATTATTTTCCCCTTTTGGGAGGAAGAAATTCCAGCATGATTTTTTTTTTTCAGCATGATATTTTTCTGAGAAACTTCAGCCCAATAAACGAATAGGGGCAGAGGAACCAAGGAGAAGAGGGCGAGTATCTCTCAAAGAGCCTAGACAAAAGAGAATAGGTTCAGAGACAGGAACCTGTTGAGGTCTATTAGAGACCCCACTGCTGGAACTGTTAGTACTCGGAGGCAGGAGCTGCTCTATAGCACTGGGGTTAAGCACTGAGAGTGTAGCTGGGCATCAGTAAGGATAGAAAGAGATTCATTCCCAATCTGGAGGAGTGTAGTTTCTCCAAGCTGTTTAAGAGGGAGGATTGGGAAGAACCCCTGTAGTTCCTTGGAGCCTTGTCATTGGGAATTAGGAGGACATGGGAAAGTTGGCTAGAGGGCTGGAGGTACCTGACGGGCTTAAATTTGTAACAATCTTCTTTCCAATGTCCTGGTTCCTCATAATAATAGCAGAAACTAGGCTTTCAGTTTTGTTTAGGGGCTTTCATGTAATGGAGTTGAACACTGAAAATTTTAGTAGTTTCTCCTCTAGGTGACTCATCTAGGTTCTGAGCAAGCTGGTTTGCCAGGTTAGTTAAATCTGGCATAGACATAGTTTTCCATCCCATCTTGGTCATTTTAACTAAAAGGGAAAGATCCTGGATCAGTCCATGAATAAGCATAGAGTTAAATGCTACCCAAGTGGATTCAATATCTAAAGGAAGACCAGAATTTTCTTTAAGGACAATTGAGTCGATTATAGTAATCATGAACAGATTCATCAGGCTCTTGTGTACAAGCCCGAATTTTGTTCCAATCAGCAGGCCATTATAGATCAGAAAAGCCATTTTAATTGCTTCGTGGAAGTTTCCAAAGTGTTTTCTAGCATCTTGCCAAAACTTAGGGGTCCGTCCCTCAAATCCTGTTCAGGATTTTACCATTGGGCTGGTTTCACCCAATGTTTAGCCTGGTCCTCAGCAGCAAGGATGTGGACCAATTGATATAAATCTGAGAAACCAGGTTGGTAAGTTTGAATTGTTACAGAACCTGGACTGGATTGCCCGATGGAAGAACCAAGCGGCACCCGGAGATCTGGGAGGATAGGAGGTTTATTTAATGCTGGCAGGCTCAGAGGAGAGTGGTCTCCAAAGGTCTGAGCCCCGAGCACAAAGGGGGCAATTTATACACTTGTACTTCTGCATACTTGGCACTTTTGGTGCGTGCGCGAAGTGGGGCAGGGAGAAGAACCCAGAAGAGCTCCGGGGCAAGGACTGGGACTTTCTTGCTGGCTCCGCCATCTTAGGACACAGATTTTCCTTATCATTACCCCCTTTGATGACCCTTTAAACACCTAGTTTAGAGGGCATCATTCTGTTTGACTCTGAGGGTTGACTGCAAGGCTTGGGGCGAACACGGACTTAATCATAAACTTAACAGCGCACCAGGTAGCAGAAGACCAGGACTGAAAGGGGCCAGGAAAACCATGGTGAAATGCGCTCAGGAGTAGACAGCAGAGTGCCAGTAAAAGTGGGATCTATGACCTTAGGTAGAAGCCTCTGGGGGAAAGTCCAGTCAGGAGGGGCAACAGTGTAGAGTCCGACTCCCAAGATGAGGGAAATCACGCCAATGAGAGCCAGGGACCATGGTGAGTAGGTGTCCATCAGTCGGTGCGGTCTCATTGAAGGTGAAGCCAGAGTGAGTTTGTGAACTCTGGCTGGACTCTCCACTGGTGCGGTCTGAATGATGAGCTTTCTTCTTTCTTCCAAGTGAATCCCCTGTCTGGAAGGAGTGTACCTGAGACCCTAAGGAGATTGGGGCCCTCTCAAAGGTGTACTTTTGTCATTTATTTAGGGTGGCCCCCAGGGCCTGAAGCTGCTCCCTTATCCCTTTATTTCTAACCTGATGCAAGTTTCCTGGAAGGCTTCCCAGGCACGGGGGAGGCCGTCTGTATATTAATTCAAATGGGGAGAAACCTGATGTCCTGGGCATGCCACGAGCCCGCAAGAGAGCTAGGGGTAGCAGATCCAGCCATGGAAGTTAGTCTCCTGACAAAACTTTGCTAAGGTTTCCTTGAGGGTGTGATTCATTCGCTCTACTTTCCCTGAACTTTGGGGCCAGTAAGCGGTGTGGAGTCTCCAGGTGATGTTGAGAGATTTGGTCAAGATCTGTACAATGTCTGCCACAAATGCGGGTCCATTGTCACTATGGATTGTTAATGGCAGGCCAAACCGGGGCACGATCTCCCTCAAAAGGACTTTAGCTACTTCCTGGCTTTGCTCCGTCCTGGTCGGGAAGGCTTCGACCCACCCAGAGTATGTGCATACTATTACTAGGAGATATTTGAACCCCCTGCTTGGCTGCACATCTGTGAAGTCTACCTCTAGATCTTTGAACAGGGTTGCTCCCATCCTCTGGACACCTGGCGGGGACCGTGGTGCAGACCGAGCATTATTTTTAGCACATGTTATGCATGGTTCACTCGTTGCTTGGCATAGTACTGGCAGCTGACTGATGTAATGTAGTAGTGCTTCTTGAGAAGGGCCTCTAAGGCAGTGTTTCCCAGATGAGTGTGTTCAAGGTGTTCCTTGACTAGATGCCCTCCAGTTGCTGTTGGGACAAAGATGCGCCTGTCTGGCATCATCCATCATCCCTTTTTAGTCAGGGTGGCCCCCTCAGCCATGGCCTATTCCTTTTCCTTTTTAGTGTCGGAGGGACTTCTTCCGGGGGTGTTAGGGCCATGGTGAGGGAAGGGGCTCTGTCCATGTCCTCACTGGCTGCGGTCTTGGCTGCCTCATCTGCCACACGATTTCCCCGCGCTATGGGGTCGTCTCCTTTCTGGTGTCCCTTACAGTGCAGGATCGCTACTTCCTTTGGCAGCCAGATGGCTCAGAGGAGTCTCAGTATCTTCTCCTTGTTCTTGATAGGTTTTCCTGCAGTGGTTAGGAGGCCCCTTTCCTTGTAGATGGCTCCATGTATAAGTACAGTAGCAAAGGTGTACCGGGAGTCAGTATAGATGTTGACTCACTTGCCTTCACTGAGGGTGAGGGCTCAGACCAAGGCATATAATTCAGCCTGTTGAGCTGACCATCCAGCTGGTAATGCCTTAGCTTCTAGGTCTTCAGTGGTTGTGGTTACTCCCTAACCCGCTTTCCGGGCACCCTCTTGTAGGTAACTGCTGCCATCGCTGAACAGCGTCAGCTCTGGATTCTTTATGGCTTGATCCCACAGATCTGGACGCCTTGCATAGATTTCATCAGTCACCTCGGAGCAGTCATGGTCTGGTTCCCCCTCTTCCGTGGGGAGAAAGGTTGCTGGATTTAATGTCCTTACTGTTTCGAGGGCGACCCGCAGGTTTTCACAGAGGAGCCCTTGGTATTGTGCTAGCCGAGAGTTGGAAAGGAAGCGGGGTCCCTGTGTGTTCACAACTGCATGAGGGACACAACTGCATGAGGGACCTTGACGTTAAGTTCTTGCCCCAGGGTAAGTTTGTCCGCCTCCTTGATGAGTAGGACTGTGGCTGCCAGCGCCCTGAGGCATGGTGGCCATTCCGCTGCCACAGGGTCCAGCTTCTTTGACAGGTAAGCAACTAGCCATTGCCAGGGTCCAACAGTCTGGGTGAGTACCCCGAGCGCTATTTTTTCCTTTTTAGTCCAGGCAGGGGGTTCTTGATCTGGTCCCCCTAAGAGACCATAAAGGGGTCTTGCTATTGCCGAGAATCCAGGGATCCAGATGCGGCAGAATCCTGCAGCCCCCAGGAATTCTCGTAGGCCCCTTTTTGTCTGGGGCTGTGGCAGGGAGATGATGATCCTTTTCCTCTCTGGCCGTAGTTCTCTTTTCCCTTGGGTGAGGAGAAAACCAAGGTATCGGACCTGTTGTTGGCAGATTTGTGCCTTCTTCCACGAGGCCCAGTATCCCAAGTCTGACAGGAGCTGTAGGAGGGCCTTGGTGCCTTTTGTGCGGTCTTCTTGTGTGTCACTGGCGAGAAGGAGGTCATCCACATTTTTTTTTTTTCTGAGCCACTTAGGTGCCCCCTGGGGTTGCTTTTTAAACACACAGCTTCTGGGATATTCCCCCCATCCCACCCATTTTGATTCAGTGGGTTTGCATAGGCCGGATAGTATTACACCCAGTGCTCATCACAACATGTGCCCTCCGTAATACCCATCACCTGGCTACCCCATCCCCCAAATAGTTGCCTTTTTAACAAGGTCCTCCCAGGTGACTCTTATAAAGGTTTGGAAACAATGTCTCAGCCTTGCTGTTCAGAGTGCCGCAGGTGGACCAGCAGGATCTGTATCACCTGGGGTATCTTGTTTAAATCACCAATGTCAGCCCTACCCCAGACAGACAACCGGAACCTGCCTTTGAAAGTAGCTTGGCTTTTGATCTGACCTCTTCTCTGTTTTCGTTTGAGTAGGATTCTTCCCCAGTCCTCTCCAGAAGAGCCAGTGTCCCCTGCCTCTCCCTACCTGAGACCTGTCCCATCCCTGGGGGATGCTCATCCCAATCTCTCACCACCCAGAGACAACAGGGAAAGGTGCTCTGTGAAGCTAAAGAAACTAAACAGCTGGAGATCTTGCCTTGTTAGAGAAGGCCAACTTGACCCCCAGGTCCTCCGACCTCCGCAAATTCCAGACCCCCAGGCCTGTCTTGCGATCTCAATTTTGGTTGCTCTGCTTTGTCTCCATCAAGTGTTCTGTTCTGAAGCATTTCACACACGACTGGGCTTAGGCAATTTGGCCAGACCTGTTCAGAGACCCCGTCTCCTCTTGCCTTGGGTTCAGTCGGAGGCTAGTGTGTCCAGTGGGCTCAAAGGTTATCTGAGCCCTAAGCTTGGAGAGTATGTCTCGGCTCAGGAGAGGGGTGGGGCAATCAGGCAGATAAAGGAATTCATGTTGGACCTTGTGGCCCCCGAATTCACACTGGCGAGCCTGGCAAAAGGGCTGTTGTATCACCCACATCCTGGTGGCCCCAAGGATGGTCGCAGTCCTTTTGCTGAAAGGGGCCACTGGGGATGTGACAACAGAGTGCTCAGCCCCAGTATCAACTGTAAAAGTCACTGGTTGGCCCCCCACCTTCATTCTTACCGCGGGCTCATGGGGCTAAGGAGGAAAGAGCCCGGTCCTCCTCAGTCTGAGTCCATTCCCACAAGGCCTATGAGGTCCTCCTCTCGGGGTTCTTCCTTGTAGCAGCTGGGCTTTTGAGCCTTTCCCCAGTTGGGACATTTGTTTTTCCAATGCCCTTTCTCTTTACAGTAGGCACATTGATCCCTTGCCAAGGGGGTTCTGGGCTTCCCCCCTTTCGGTGGTTGGGGTCTTCCCATCTTTGTGTTGTCCTTTTCTTTCAGGGTGGCAGCGAGGAGGCTGACTTTCTTCTTCATCTTTTTGTTGGCTTCCCATTCGGCTGCGACCTCCCTGTTCATATAGACCTTATTGGCAATCTCTATTAGTTGGATGATGTTCATCCTGGTAAAACCCTCTAGTTTCTGAAGTTTTTTTCTGATGTCTGGGGCGGCCTGAGCCATGAAGGAGGTGTTTACCATCTGTTGGCTTTCCTGTGCCTCAGGGTCAAATGGAGTGTATATCCTGTAGGCTTCACAGAGTCTTTCGTAGTAGTCCCCAGGGGACTCCCCTGGTTGTTGAGTGACCGAGGATACCTTCTACCACGGCCTGTGGTTTTTCAGAGTAGGATGGGGTGTTATGTTTCCAGTTGAGGAGGTCGGTGGTGGAGAAGGGCTGATAATACATCATGGAATGGCTGGGTTGGACTGTCCCATCTTCATTGCACCTCTTGGGTTCCCACATCTCTTGTACTGGCATTTGGAGGGCGCTTGCACCCATCCTGGGGCACAGCTTGGCTGCTGGTCCTGAGAAAGTGGATCCTTTGGGCCTGGGGATGCTGGTGAAACTGATGGTGGTGGAGTGTCTGGAGCTGAAGGGCCAGGTGTAGATGGTCCTCAGGATCTCTGGCTAGGATTTGTGGAGACTGGGGCTTTTGCTGATTTTCTTTAGGTCACTTGCATGAGGCGATTAAGACCCTGGCCTGTCCCTGCCTACTGCAAGTGAATCGCACCCAGATGGGAAGGGTCAGCAATTCCTAGCCAGGAGTCAATGTATGGAAACTGGTCAGGGTGTCCTGGTTCTCCTGTTACGACTCGCCATACTCGATGAATCATTGGGACTTCCAATGTCCCTTCTGAAGGCCACCCGACATCAAAGGTGGGCCATTCCAATTCACACAGGGTTCTCAACTTGCCGGGGTTCATCCTGACTCCATAGTCTCCCAAAAACCCCTTCTTGAAATTTTTGATCATGGTCTCTAGAACCGTAGGTTTACTCTGCGCTGACCCCATGGTGATGTCCAGGAGACCAATCAGATGCCCATCTGGCTGTGTCCTGAAGGAGCTTAGGTGAGGCTTAGCCGTAGTGGTCTCAGCATTGTGACTTACGATCGGAATCTATTCCGATGCCGCCATAGACTGTATGCCGTTCACCACGGAATCACAGATGGGCCCACTCAGACTCTGTAAGCTTCTGGGGACCTTAAAGGTGCCTGCCCGTGGAGTCACAGAATCAGTCCGCTTAAGCAAGCCAGGTCGGACTGCACATTCACTCACACATTCACACTCCAGAAGTTATTACATTCCTTCCCTGGGAATCCCTACCTGTGAGACCTGTAAGAGGTCTCTGGGAGGTGATCAGGCTCCCCTTCCACCCCAATGGGGGTGGGCCTGTCTGGGTCCTGGGGCCCCAGACCTTACCAGAATCTGACGTCGGGACCAGGTCCTCACCTGCCAAGTCTCCTCGAGTCCGGCGGGAACAGCAGAGCGGGACCGGCCCGAGGCTACTGGGGCGGGAGACTGCTGAAAATAGGCAGGGCACACCTTCTCTGTTAGGATCCCTCGTTCCATCACCGCCCTGCCGTTGCCCCCAAATAGGTGGCAACAATGGGCCAGCGCAGTTGGGTTTCCCGGTCAGGGAACCAAATGTTAAGGAACCTGGACCGGATCACCTGACAGAAGAACCAAGCAGTACCCAGAGATCTTGGAGAATAGGAGGTTTATTTAATGTCGGCCGGCTCAGAGGAGAGTGGTCTCCAAAGGTCTGAGCCCCGAGCACAAACAAAGGGGGCAATTTATACACTTCTACTTCTGCATACTTGGCACTTTTGGCACGTGCGTGAAGCAGGGCAGGGGGAAGGACCTGGATTGGTGCGCGCGGGAAGCAGAGCAGGGAGAAGAACCCGGAAGAGCCCCGGGGCAAGGACTGGGACTTTCTTGCTGGCTCCATCGGCCATCTTAGGACGCAGATTTTCCTTATCAGAATAACTATGTTAAATTCTTCAGCAAAATATTGGGGGTCCCTCCGTCACTTCAGGAAACTCTTTAACTATGGCTCCCAATTCAGCCATAGTCCAGGGAACATAAGAAACTTGGGTTCTATTTCAATCCTCAGAAGATTTAACTTTAAAGGGGCAGGTTTTAACAGGTTCAGGAGAGGAGGGGGTGGAGGAAGCTTCAGAGGGGAAGAAGGGTTCTGCAAAAGGGCTGGAATGAGGGAGCAGAGATGAGGAAGTGCAGAGAGAACGGAGGAAGATGGCAACCAAGGCGAAGCTGGAGCACAAGATGGCTGCTGAGTGTCAGCACACAGAGAAGGTGGCAGAGGGGCAGAAGAGGCCTCAGACGCTACTCCCCCTTTTTTTAATTGTTTGTTCACCTCATTTAGTTTATAAACTGTAATGGAGAGAGACAGTTATAGATTCCTGATAGCATTTGGAAGCTTCAAAATACCAGTTAAAATAGGACTCCCATTCAGTTTTGTCAATTTTAGGACCATGGTTATCCAATTCAGCTTTGAGAAAATTAAATTTGGGGAGATTGAAAGTTCCCCATAATGGCCACTGAAATTTTAAATTACTTCTGGTTAGGTCAATCCATTTATTTATAGATGCACATGTGGAGGGACCATAGTTTTGAAACATAAAAGTGGCCAGAGTTCCAGGAGGGAAGGCACCCTCATAGCATTCTGATGACTGGGATCCCATTTCTTAGAGGTTTTTCAGGAACAACCTGGTTCCAGAAGGAATCAGATCAAAGGCCAGTATAGTTCTAGGAGGAACAGTCCAGTCCCAAACAGAACTTGGACTGAAGGCTAGCATAGTTCCAAGAGGAATGGTCTGATTCTTTTTAAAAATATTTTATTTATTTATTTATTTGAGAGAGAGCTCAAGAGACAAAGAGCAAGCACGAGGCGGTGGGGAAGGGCAGAGGGAGAAGGAGACTCCACACTGAGCAGGGAGCCTGACACAGGGCTCGATCCCAGGACCCCGGGAACATGACCTGAGCCAAAGGCAGATGCTTAACTGACTGAGCTGCCCAGGAGGTGCCCCAGGAGCAGTCTGATTCTGAAAAGGAATTGGACTGAAGGCCAAATGAGTATTCTCAAAGATAAGAAAAACCGAGCCTTAAAATAGATCCCCAATAAAGCCTAGGGAGCTCAGAAACAAAGTGTAGAGCGTGAAATCCAGGAGAAAACTTACCCTCAATCCACAGGGTTGGCGAGAAAGCTGAGAGCCTATCCAACGCTGTGGGTACTGCACCTGTTTGCTCCCCAGCCCTGGAGCCATCAGGGGTCCTCTGGATCCCACCCCTGCCACCAAGTAATGTTAACCATAAAAATAAAAACTGCCAGTTATTTTACCAACAAAAGTTGGGTTTAATGGAGAATAAAAGAGAATCGCAATCTGAGACAAACTGTGGCAAAGCCACAGGCAAGTTCGGGGATCAGAGGAGAAGTATGCTTTTTTAAGGAGAAAAGACATAAGTTGGGAAGGCTGTTATAAACTACAAGTTAATTGGAGTAACCTAGACGTTTGAAGTATGGTGACTTCTCATTGGTTGAGCTGTTGCCCAGGGGGATAAAAAAAAGTGACCCTTCCTCTGGCTAGAATCGTAGAGTACTATCCTCCTGCAAGGTCAAGTCCGTCTCCTCCCATTGTCTGCAATTGACTCTGGGAATGGTAGGGTGTGAGAACGCCCCTTGCTGAAACCTCTCGAATCCATTTTAGTGAGGTTTCCTTTTCCTAATTTTCATAGACCAAAATTGTATCCTGAGCCCTCTGTGGTGGTGAATAAGTGTATGCTCAGAGTTCTTTTTCTAGAATAGTTTTCATAGGAATGCAGGAAACTGGACATTTATCCAGGGACTTCTGTGTGTCAGGATTTCTGTGTGAAGGAGCAGGTTCAGCTAAAGAAAGAATACCACTTCTGAAATCAGAGAGCCCTGGGCTGGGCATCCAGCTCTATCACTACCAGTTGGGTGACCTGAGAAAGTTACCTGACCTCTTTGGATCCCAGTTTGTCCAGCTATAAAATGTATAGGGTTATAATAATATTAGCAAATAACAAGGTAGTATTTGCTACATGCAGATCCTGCTGGAAACACTTAAAGTTTATTTAATCATTTAATAATGTGTATCATTCATGGTTGTCAAGTGGATTAGCCCTAAGATGAGTACTTATTGTTCCTGGTTTATTACACGTTAAAAGAAAATTTTCCACTTCCAGCAGAGCTTGCCCAGGAGATACCAAAACGGAATGTCGTGTGTTATTATAGCTTGTTCTTACCATTGGAAGCTGATAAATGACCATGAGCCTTCAGTGGCCCGAGGGACACCAGACTCTTCCTAGACCTAACTGAAGACTTTCCCGAGGAATAAACGAGGCTGTTTTAACCAACCAGCATATAGACCTATGGACTAAAGCAGTTCTCCAAAGAGTTCTCAATACTTAGTTAGCATAACCACCAGGAAACCTCTTTTATGACACTTAAAAATCCCCAACTTTTCCCCTTCTGTGAGTTCCTCACTTAATTTACTCACGAGTGGGTGTTGCCTTGTGTGGTAATTTCTCCTAGCACTGGTAGTCTTTGTTCTATTCTTTGACACGTAGGAAGTCAATAAGTGATTTTTTTTTTTTTAAACTTTAAGTGCTGTTTACCTATCGGTTTCCCTGTTGGGTGAGTGAGGTGAGGAATGATGTCCACAGGGGCAGATGATCCCCTTCTTTGTGCCTCCGTGCCCTGTAACCACCTCCCCTTGCTGAACAAACGGATCCATGGGACCAACCCCCAGAAGGGCAACCAGGTTGCTTGGAACTTACATTGTTTTGGGGACTATTTAAAGAAAATAATTTTTAAAACTTTAACAAAATTTTATTTGGAAACGGATATTTAAAGCAAGAAAACAGAACCCAACAAATGACAATTTTAACACAAGTGAGAGGGAGCCTGGGTGGCTCAGTCAGTTAAGCATCTGCCTTCGGCTCAGATCATGATCCCTGGGTCCTGGGATCAAGTCCTGCATCCGGCTCTTTGTTCGGTGGGGAGCCTGCTTCTCCCTCCGCCTGCTGCTCCCCCAGCTTGTGCATGCACGCTCTTTCTCTCTCTGTGACAAATAAATAAATAAGATCTTTAAAGAAAAATAAAACAAGTGAGAAATTATAGTCTCCTAATTGGAATGCACATGAAAGATTACCTTTTTTTTTTTTATATCATAAGCCTCCAAAGGAGCTTGGGCAAGTGGAGGGCCCTGAGGCTTGAGCTTTATTAGCTTCACAATAGATCTCTCTGACGACAACACTTCTGACCTTTCAACCTTACTCCCCTGGCAGCTCAATGCTTCTGGCTTTCTTTGGCTTCCAGTAACAAAACATAATTTTGTGAATTGGGGGTGGGAAGTTGCTTATGTATGTAGATGGATCAATCGTTAGATACCGGGTCCTTTCCCTGTGGATTAGTACCCTCCTTGGAAATTAACTAACTGCTCTGAGCGTTGCTCTCTTTCTTTGTAAAATGTAATTAGAGGACTTGCAGGCTTGCCACCTGTAATTCTGTAAGAGGGATCAGTGATGCGAGTGAAGGAGTTTTACATTTCATAGCTGCAAGTCCATGAAACTCATGTGATTGTTGGTTTTGCATGGGCTCTATCCTAAGGAAATCTAGTCAACAATACTCTGTAAAAAGTAAAGTAACTAACAGGTAATTTGAGATATGGAAATTTATGCTATGTGCCTACAGACAAGTAATAATAAGTGGCTTTAAGTGATAATAAACAGCCTTTCTTCATGGAGGATGGGAGTGGTCTCTGATGGCTGTTCTCCAGATGCTTTCAGACACCTACCTTGAGGGTAAGTTCTGCATCTCCCATTGTCTAGCATTTTAATGTGCCCATAGCAGGCTCTATAAATATTTGATGAATAAACACATGCATTACTAAAGAATCCCATTTTATAAAAGTGGTATCTAAAAATCTCTCTTCCAGGGCATCTAAACTGATCTTACTGTCTTTTTCCTCCCTTTCTTAAATATAAACAACTTCTAGGGTCTGGGATCTGCCCCCTGGGATAAACAAATACCTTCTCGCTGGCAATTAAGCCCCTTTATTAGAGACAAGCAAGCGAAGAAAGGCTTTATATTTCCAGGGTCCAGAAAGCAGGCTGGCCCCAGGGTGGGGTTGGAATTTCAGGGCCTGGAGAGGACAGAGCTCAGGCATGGCGGCAAGTCCTGAAGAGCCCTGAGCATGGCTCTCAAGGTGCAGGACCTGGGGCTACTGGGAGTGTTCTGGAGCAGGCTGAGCCTGGGAACCCACAGAGAGTTTCACACGCCTGCTCAGGAAACCTGTTCCCGGCCGAACAATGAGGGTGGCCAAATGGCGGACCACTTGCTCTCTGCAAGCAGCAAGGGCAGGCAGGAAACCAGATGCCAAGAGATTCCACGTCTGGATTCTGTAAGCCCCTGATGACTGGAGGGAAGGGAAGTGCAATTAGAAAAGGGACCGATTTGGACCTCCCACCAGGTCAGGAGAGTGGGTGCCTGAAAGGGATTACATTTGAGTTAGGCAATCAAAGACACGTGACAACATTCACAGCCCTCCTGCATGGAGCCCAGGGACGGAGTGGATAGGTGAGCACTTCCTAATCCGGGGAGGCTGTGTAGTTGGGCAAACTGGAGCTTGCAAAGCAATCTCAGTGGAGGAGGAGGAGGCTGGTTAATGGAGAGTTGGGTCACCAGGCTGAAGCCTTGGGCACCCCCGGGGCTGGGGCGGGTATGATGGACCATGGGATGGAAACAGAGTGAAGCCCTTGGGCAGATATTTGAGTTTCATCCAGGACGCAGGACTCGGGGAAAGGCTCTGCTCAGTGCCTGTCAGAATGTGGTGGCTGGGGGCGCCTGGGTGGCTCAGTTGTTAAACATCTGCCTTCGGCTCAGGTCATGATCCCAGGGTCCTGGGATCGAGCCCCGCGTCGGGCTCCCTGCTCGGCGGGAGGCCTGTTTCTCCCTCTCCCGCTCCCCCTGCTTGTGTTCCTGCTCTTGCTATCTCTCTCTGTCAAATAAATAAATAAAATCTTTGAAAAAAAAAAAAAAGAATGTGGTGGCTGAGGAAGACAAGTTCAGGGGCTAGGTATGGCCTCTAGGAAGCATCAGGTTATTCTGGAGTCTGTTATTATACCTTATGCTGTAAAACATTCTGGCTCTTCCAGGGCCTTTGGGGGTTCCTCAGCTCGTCTGGGGACCCTACAGGTTATCATTGAAGACATCTGGGGATAACTCACCTGAAAGTGCTAGAGAATCTGCTTCAGGCCCAGTTCAGCCATTTTTCAGACCTTTATCCCGAGGTACTCCAGGCTCAGTGCTCTTGAATATTGGACCAGACTTTCTAGGGATATTTTAAGCCATACGCCTCTATTCCAGGCAGTCTCATGGCCTTGGAAAGCACCTCGGATTCCAGGGCCATTCTAAAAGTTTTCCCCAAACTTGGACCAAGTGGTTATGTGGCAATTTGGGGAACACGCCAAGATGACCCAGAAATCTGCATTCTGCTTTTGAACAGGAACTTGTGTACCCCCTCGAGGCCCCTCCTGGGTGCCCGGACTTATTTGTTTTGAGAGCAGATTTCTCGCCTGGAGTGTGCTTTGTGTGGGGTGTCAGGGAGTCAGGCGGGCTTTGTCATAGCACTTTGCAGCTGTGATTCATGTAACATTTCATTTCGAGAAATGGCATTTCTTTAAGACCCTGCCGTAAATTGAGATGAGATGATAATGTGTTTTTAAAGTACTTAAAGAGAATCAGGGAGTCAAGTGAGGTCGTGCGTGTTAAATGTTACGTGGAGCTGTTGACAGGCTGAGTTAAGGTTTTTGGCATTTAAGTAAATTACCAGTGAGGGAGAGGGTTCCATCAAGCCATTTGCTGACATGAAACACCGCATAGTCCTCTGTGTAACGGCCATGCCTGCAGCCTAGAAACGGAGACCCATGCATTTATGGGGACTCTGGGTTGTTTTCCTTAGTTTCATTCATTGTCTGGGCATGGGGAACCATTTCAGAGAAAGGACTTTGCTATCACTTCACTGTCTTCTCTCCCTTCCTTCTTCGAATGATATGTTGGGTAAGAGACAGCCCAGAGCTCCTCTCCATTTTATGTTCTAGCATTTACCATCACATCAAGAGTCTCTAGGTGACAAAGGATTTCCAATCCTCAGCCTATGGCCATTCATTTGGAGTAACATTTGATGAGAGTCCCATTACAACAAAACATGTGAAATAAATTCTTGTGGTATGTGTTATGTTAGGTTTTTGGGTCACTTAGAAAAATCAAATTTATGATACAGGGACATTTTGCCTTTCCAATCTTCTTTTTTAATTTTCCTCTCTTAAGTTCTTTCTTTTCGAATTAAATTTTTGGTTTTATCAAAGTAATAGCTGAATCTGGTTTTAAAACCCAAGTAGATTGCCAAAGTTCTTTAAAAAAAAAAAGTCTCCCTTACACTTTTTTTCTGATTAGTGATCAGTGTATTTTAATTGAAGAAAATTTAGCAAAATTTGAAAAGGTTTTAAAGGAAAAAATTTAGACCTAACAGGACTCTTATAATATCCAAATGATAAATTCACCTCTAATTTTAAACACAAGAAGCAGCAAAAAAGCCACAGGCTGTAAGTATATGGATTTGCATGATATATTTATGTGAAATAAAAGGTTTTAAATGATTATATATGTTTTATTTATTTATTTATTTATTTTAGGTTTTTTTTTTTAAGATTTTATTTATTTATTTGAGAGAGACAGAATGAGAGACAGAGAGCATGAGAGGGAGGAGGGTCAGAGGGAGAAGCAGACTCCCTGCGGAGCAGGGAGCCCGATGCGGGACTCGATCCCGGGACTCCAGGATCATGACCTGAGCCGAAGGCAGTCGCTTAACCAACTGAGCCACCCAGGCGCCCCGATTATATATGTTTTAAACTTCTTAAATGTCTTATATTTAATATTCCATATTCCATATTATGCCATGTTTGCAAAAAATCATTACTATATCTGAATTCTGTTCCAGGTCAGACACCATATATTTAGGCCAACGTCTTTTTCCAAACTTTTTGTTAGTCATCTCTTTCTTTGTATATAATTGAAATGTAGTAATGAAATTTGATTACTAATTCATATTTTGAAAGATGAATTTAGAAAATTGGGTAGTACTAACATTTTCCACACCTTCTCACCTTGTGTCCCATTTCCCAAAGGCAAAAATGTTTTTAACCATTCATTCTAATATTTGTGGCTGTTTAACCGAAGAATATGCTTATACCAGTTCTTGATTTATTGATTTTAGACATATTCTCTCATCTCCCTGTTTGGCTAACAAGGATTTAGATTTCTTACACTGAGTCTCACTCCTCTGCCTCTCATCACACTTACTTTATCCCTTCTTTCCATTTTATTTTATATCAAAACATTTTTTTTTTTTACAAAATCCAATCAGTGTTCTCATCACTATGTCTTAGCTATAGAGCGAAGTAGCGTGAATATATCCCACCAGATCTGTCACACACTGATCAGTTTCATTTTCTAGATAGTCAAAATATCAGATAATTTTTTTTAAATTTTATTTATTTATTTGACAGAGACACAGCGAGAGAGGGAACACAAGCAGGGGGAGTGGGAGAGGGAAAAGCAGGCTTCTCGCAGAGCAGGGAGCCCGATGTGGGGCTCGATCCCAGAACCCTGGGATCATGACCTGAGCCGAAGGCAGACGCTTAATGACTGAGCCACCCAGGGGCCCCAGAATATCAAATAATTTATCAATTCATTCCTCCCCCTTGCAGACTTCCCCGCCAGAGTCCTCCACCTCATCCTTCAGCTCCACATTGGACCAACTGTGCTTGATACCAGTTCATCAGTGGGCGTGTTGGGGCTACCCTTTGCACGATCCTGAGTTTTTCTGTGCCATTGTCTTGGTTGAATCCCTTTTTTCTGGGTCCCTTGCCTTCTCTCTCAGGTCAGTCCCTTCTTTCTCCACTACTGACTAGCTGTGAGATTTTGAGCAAATCACCTAACTTCTCTGTGCCTAGTTTCCTTTTGGGAATATGGAATATGGTGAGGAGTAAACTAATTAATATATGTAAAGCACTTCCAATAACACCTGGTGCAGCAAGTGCTTTATACATATATCAGCTATTATTTTGTTAGAATATATCCTTCACAAGCCTCCTTAAAAAGGGCTCAGGGGAAGTATGTTTTAAGAACCTATCTAAAAATATAATTTCCTCCATTTTCCTTGATTGATCATTTGACTGGTTAGAGTGCTAGGCTGAAGATAATTTTCATTTAGGATTTTGAAGACATCGTTCTGTCTTCCAACTTCCAGTTGATGTTATTCTGCCGGCCGGTTCTTTGTACAGGAGTTGTTCATTTTCTCTTAAGATGAGCTTTTGAAATTTCATTTTCATGAGTCTTTTTTCATTCACCAGGCTGAGAATTTTCAGTCTGAAGTGTATTACCCATATTGTCCTGATTATTTATAATTTCATCTTCTCCACTTTGTCCATTCTCTTACAAGAACTTCTCTTCTTTGGATGTTGGACTTCTTGGGTTGGACTTCCGTAGAACACTTATCTCCCTCCTCTTGCGGTATATCTTTTTGTCTTTTTGGTTCTCTTTGGATAATTTTCCTGACTCCAACTTCTAAGATGTCTGATAAGTTTTATTTTTACGTTTTGGTCTTGCCAGCAGGTGAATGCTACAGCAGGCAGCCCCTGAGTGGCCTGGGCCTCACTCCTCCCTTAGATTGCTTATGGCTTGCTTGTTTATGATGGGGATAATCTGTGCAAGATTTGCTTGGTTTCTTCTTCTCTCACTTTTGATTTTTTTTTTCTTTTTGCTTTTAGGTTGAAATTACATAGGTATTGAGAATCATCTGTGTGTTTTATTTAACAATTGAAGTCATTATATATAATTAATTTAAATGCTAAGACCTAGGGGAATATAGTCACAAACTGCGTTAGAATCTGTGTAGGAGGGTACAACTGTGAGACCAACCGTCCAATAGACAGCCCGGCTTTCCACGGTCACTTCTAAACAGAGAAGTGTCTCTCCTAGCAGGAGGCAGCGGAAAGAGGACCCTACCCTCCAAATGTGCATACAGGCCCACATACAGGCACACATACACCCCATTAGGAGCAGTGCTGGAACAGACTACAGAGGGCGTGAGGAGTTGGGTCTGGGATTCCCTCCTCCACCCCAAGCATCTTCAGAGACTGGGACTTTGACCTGATCACCGATAATTACACTTCCTGAGTTTCACTGACTGCTACCTAGAGAGAGTTGAAACTGGAGGAGATGTAACCATCACGGAATGATTGAGTTTAACTGGTTGAACGACATTCCATCCTTCTTAAGCGGAATGGGTGGGTGGGCGGGAGCCCAGTCAAAGAACAGTAAAGTCAGCTTCTCCCTTGTTCTTCACTGAACGGAGACTATTCAACCAGTCCTGTTGCCCAGAGAACCCCTGAAGAGGTATTTAGCAAACAGTTAACAGTGCTTAGCTAGGGGGGGGCATGTGTGGAAGATTGTATATGTGGAGAATATGTCTCATACATTTTCACTTTATGGATTATTGTAAATGATTTATATGTGTAATGTGTGCTATTTTTATAATTATAAAAGGACAACAACAAAGTATAATTTAAAAATCCAGAAGTTGATCAGCTTACAGATGAGCAGTTTGCTGTGGCCTGTGGAGGTGGCGTGCTGGTCAGGTGTGCTTGCTGATGGAAGCCTTGTCATAAGGAGGAGTGAGAAAGAAAGGCCAGGGGATGGGGTGTGCAGATTAATGCAAACCCATTACTACCACTAGCAACTGGATTGGAGGTTCCCCTCCACTAATGATGAGCGAGTAGTGTCATCTTCACCTACAACACATTAATAGGGCACACATTTAACGTATCGTCCATGCCTGGATATTTTGAGAATGAGCAGGAATTCTAGGAATAATTCTGCTGGAGCATTAGTGTAAACCAGGACTGCCCTGTAAACAGGGGCATACGGTCACCCTGAGCACAGGACACTCCTACAACCTCGAGTATATGCCATGTGGCTGTGTTCTAGGAGTAGAGGTCACCTCAGGGCTGTACCCCATGCCCTAAAGAGGATCTCAGCCCCTGAAACTGGTCTGTATAGTGAGTATCAGTGATTCAAAGGCTCTAGAGTAGCGCGATGCAAGCCCCATATGTAATTTAAAATTTTTCTAGTAGACACGTTAAAAAGATGAAAAGAAATGGGCAAAATTGATTTTAAGAATATATTGTATTTAATGTAACATATCGATGTGGTAGGCAGAATAATGGCCTCCAAAGATGTCCACATCCTCATTTTTGCAACCTGTGGTATGACAAAAGGGACTTGGCAGGTATGATTAAATTAAGAGATGGAGAGATCTGGATTAGTCTGGATTATCCAGGCCTGATCTAATCACATGGATCTTTAAAAGCTGAAAGCCTTTCCTAGCTGTGGTCAGAGGAAGATGTTACTACATAAGAAGGTCAGACAGGTGGAACATTTCAATGGCTATGAAGATGGAGAAAGGGGGCTCTGAGCTGAAGAATATGGGTGGCCTCTGGAGGCAAGGAAACAAGAATTTTCCCTAGAGCCTCCAGAAGGAACACAGTCCTGCTGACACCTTGATTTTAGTTCATTGAGACCCATTTCGGACTTTTGACCTCCCAGACTGTAAGATAATAAATTTGTGTTGATTTAAGCCACTAAATTTAGTAGCAATTTGTCACACTAGCAATAAGAACCCAATACAATTCAGCACAGTCTCGTGTCAACATTTAGTCATGTAAAAATTATTAACGAGATTTTAATTCATTGCTTTTCATGCTAAGTCCTCTAAGTTTTATGTGTATTTTACACTTAAAGCCCAGCTCAGATCTTAGTTCAGATCTTGCCCCATGTCAAGTGCTCAGCTCACATGACTAGTGGCTACCATCCTGAAGAGCAGAGTTCTAGACCCTTTGCCCCAGGATTCAGAAAGCTGAGGGCTCCCGGATGGAAGCATGTGCAGATCATCCTTCTAGCCACGTTTCTAGTCCTTCCCGCCAGTGGTAGTTTGCATATGTGTGAGTGTGTGTGTGTATGTCTGCCCCCCGTGTGTGTGTGTATGTGTAGGTTAGTTCCATGAGCATTTATGCTATGCCTGAGGGAGAGGTCAGGGCCAGCAGCCTTGGCACACATCCCAGGTACCCCAGAGGGAAAAACAAGGACTCTTTTTGCAGGTCTTCAATGTCCTTCTAGCAAGAACCAGCTTGCAAATTGATCTCCTGCTGAAGATCCCCTATCCCTGCCCCCGTCCTGCCAATCTTGGCCAGCAGCTAATTCTGGGTCTCCACGGAGGCCAGCATTGACTTGTGGAGGGTTCACATTCCATTTTTTAAAATATATATATTTTTTATTCGTATCAGATAATGGATTTTTTTTAAAGATTTTATTTATTTATTTGACAGAGAGTGAGAGCTCAAGCGGGGGGTGAGGGGCAGGGGGAGAAGCAGGGTCCCCTCTGAGCAGGGAACCCGATGCGGGACTCCGTCCCAGGACCCTGGGATCACGACCTGAGCCGAAGACAGATGCTTAACTGACTGAACCACCCAGGCGCCCCACATTCCATTTTAATTAAAAAATTTTTTATCCCAGTTTTATTGAGATATAATCGACATACAACATTGTGTAAGTTTAAAGTGTACAATGATCTGACACACGTATATATTGTGAAATGTTTACCACAATAAGGTTAGTTAACACATTCTTCACGTGATTGCCATTTTGTTGTTGTTGCCATTAAGGTGAGAACATGGGAGCTTTGCTCTCAGAGCAACTTTCAAGGATCCAATACAAATACTGTGAACCATAGCCCCATATTTGCTTTGGTCCTCCTACACTTGCACCTGGGCTGGAGCTGCCCCAGGATGGCTGCAGCACCGTGCTAACAATTCATGAATGGGATTGGAAGAGGAATGACAAATGGTTATGTTTCACGGAGGCAGAGCAGGAAGCATCTTTCCCGTATCTTCACTGGATCCGGTTTACGCTGAGGAGTTGTATTTTCTGCCAGTTCTCCATTAGGTTGTAGAGAAACATCACAGTGTATCGAAACTCTGGCAGAAAGATACAGTTGCCAGAAAGCTTGATTGGAGGCTATGTCAGAGCGCATTCATACAGAGGTAACACGAGCATTCAGATCATTCTTCCAGGCTTCTCCTAAAGTGTGATCCACAATTATCCGGTTACACAAGGCATGGACCAGCGGGGCTGCAGGACTAGGCAGCCAATACATCTCTTTAATTTGTTGGCATATCCCCCCATCAGGAGGAAAACCAGTGGAGGGTAGGGTGGCAGGTGCTATATTCTTAACTCCTCGTGTAATGGTTCTTCATAATATTAGATGTGTGAAAAGGGCACGAGAGACAAATTGCAACTTGCTAACGGTTGTGTTGCTGTCACAAAGCAAGCAGGGAAAAAAACCCCTTCCCTCCCCTTTCCCTGGAAAAGTACATGTTATTCTCACCTCTGATTAGATTTCCTGGAGAAGTGACCCATCACTTGGGCCAGTAATCCTAACGTCCATCTGCTTCTTCTGGGTCCCTGCTTCTGATTATAATTCATTTTTCTCGTGCACATGTTGTTTTGTATTTCTGATTAGGAATACAGAAGGTGAAAAATAGGGTGGCAGCTGAATATATTGATATAATTTGCTCACGTAATTTATGCTGTTGATGATTCTGAAGTGCATTCAGAGGCATTAGCCTTCTAATTATGGATTTTCACAGAATCTTTTGATATGCAGATGGCCGGTCAGCCCCAGAGTGGAGGACCACTATCAGAGGTGGGGGTTGGTGTGCGGGAGGTAGAACTATTTTGACTGCAGAAAGCATGATACATTTAATAGGTATGGTCAAGCTTTTCCCTGGGCAGATATCAGAGAATTTGCAACCTGCCATGTATTTCTACAAAGTGCTGTATACATAAATAAAATGAATTCATCAAACCAGATATAGGAAATATTGTCAGGGAAAGTCTAGTCTCAGTACCACTGTGTTTTTATTTTTAGCTTGCTAGCAGAGACTAGCTCAGGCTCCCCTAAGTTTTGACTGTGTGTGTGTGTGTGTGTGGTTGTGTGTGTTGCAGGCTCACTGGAGAGGTAGCAGTGTTCTCAAGAGGATAAAAGTGAGAGAGCATGGCACACTCTCACTCAACATTTTTTCTCATCCTTCCATCTTAAGGTGCATTTAAAGGCTCTGTGGTGGATAAAATCCACTGATAAAAGCTCTAGCCCTTTGTGAACATTTATAGGTTAGTGCAAGGCAAGGGGTGAGCTTACACTGGACATCTTATTCTCAGGAATAACGTAGGAGGGTCCTGGCTGGACTGCAGGGCTGAGGGATCCTTACAGAGAAGAGCTCAGTGCACTTTTTTCCCACCTTCCTGGGCAGATGCCGAGGGCCGCCATGTTGCTACTTGCTTAGGGCAACTTGAGGTTTCCTTACACCTCTGCTCATAGCCCACCCCTTTGTCAGATGTATCCCAAGCTCTTCCTTGTCACCGTGGCATTCAAAGCCCTCCAGGATTGGCCACAACCCTCTTCTAGAAGCTCATTTCCTTCTCTGTGCCTTCCTATGCACAGTGCTTCTAGTCAATTAAATGGCCGGCTCTTCACCACACAGATCTCATGCCTCCCCAGTCTGCCATTGCTCACACCTGCTGTGGTTTCAGAACGTCTCCTCTTTGCTATCTCCATGTTCCCAAATACTACACATTACTTCAGCTATAATGCCTATGTCACCTCTCCATAAAGTCATGCCCCATCCCGTCCCTCAATGTTACCTCTTCTTCCCCTGAACTCTGGTCCTCTCTCATGATAAATCTCTTACTCCCTTAGATAGTTATATATGTTCATGTCTCATTTCTCCCATTAGACTATCAATTTCTTGAGGGTAGGGGCCCACGTGAAATCTATCTGCCCCTTCAGTGACACCCTACCCATAAGTCACTATTTGTTGAATAAATGAACACAGCATTGATCACAAGCAATGGAGATGAACAGTCTCAGAGGTCACTGCTTTGTCAAAGTGAGTTTCAGGGTTGTTTTACCTGAGATGGGGATAGGAGGTTGTTGAAATTGCAGATTCGGGCGCCTGGGTGGCTCGGTTAAGCAACTGCCTTCGGCTCAGGTCATGATCCTGGAGTCCCGGGATCGAGTCCCGCGTCGGGCTTCCTGCTCAGCGGGGAGTCTGCTTCTCCCTCTGACCCTCCCCGCTCTCATGCTCTCTCTATCTCATTCTCTCTCTCAAATAAATAAATAAAAAATCTTTAAAAAAAAAAAATTGCAGATTCATGGAGCCCTCTAACACCTCGAGGATTAGAGTCTGTGGGAGGTGGGGCCTGGGAATCTGTTGGGGTTTTTTGTTTTGTTTTGTTTCCTGAAGGAAACTTATGTTCACACTTTTCATAGTGAAATTCACATTTTTGACTTTGCAAGACGTAAACTCCTCATTAGACAACTGTCATGGTCCCCTGCCCTTATTTTGGGGGGTTTAGGAACTCTTTTTGTGTGTGTTTTTTTTCCAAGTTTTTATTTAAATTCTAGTCAGTCGGGCGCCTGGGTGGCTCAGTTGGTTAAGCGACTGCCTTCAGCTCGGGTCATGATCCTGGAGTCCCGGGATAGAGTCCCGCATCGGGCTCCCTGCTCGGTGGGGAGTCTGCTTCTCCCTCTGACCCTCCTCCCTCTCATGCTCTCTGTATCTCATTCTCTCTGTCTCAAATAAATAAATAAAATCTTAAAAAAAAAATAAATTCTAGTCAGCCAACATATATGGTAAAATTGGTTTCAGGTATAGAATTTAGTGATTCATCATTTATGTATAACTCCCAGTGTAGGCATCTGTGTTTTAAATAAGATCCCTGAGGGGCACCTGGGTGGCTCAGTTGGTTAAGCGTCTGCCTTTGGCTCAGGTCATGATCCCAGAGTCCTGGGGTCGAGCCCTGCGTTGGGCTCCCTGCTCAGCAGAGAGCCTACTTCTCCTTCTGCCCCTCACCCCACTCGTGTTCTCTCTCTCTCTCTCTCAAATAAATACATAAATAAATAAATCTTAAAAAAAAAAAGATTTCTGAGCGGTCTGATTTTTGAGAGCCTCTAGGGATTTACAAGATGTGTTCAGCCCAGTTGGGGTTAGGTCCCTTTAGGACAAAGATCTGAGGAGTGATATTGGGGGGCTGGAGCAATTCTGTTCCACTCATGTGCCAGAGTGGCCATTTTATCAGCTTTAAACCTGGGAAAGGCAAGCTGAGGTGAACTTTGGTTATGATTTGTAGGGAGCCCATCCTTGAATGCAGAGATTCCTTCTAAATCAGGGAGAAAAATACATTGTGGGGCAGACAGTTTAATGTGTGTATGCTCATCAACTGAAGCGTTGTCAAGGATTGGCTCCAGCTTAGGAAGAGAACCATGTCAGAAAATGCAAAGGTCACTGGTTTAATGAACAGAATTGGGTGTTTACTTATTAGTAAAAAAGATTTTATTTTGAGTAAAGCCACTGAGGACAATCAGCCAGGCTTTAGACTTCAGGGTGGAAAAGCAGCTCAGTTGAGATGCAAAAGAAAAACACACAGCATCCAAGTGAATATTTTAAATGCTTATAAAATTTTAATAGGAAATGGGAAATGGATTTCTGTGGACTTTAGTTACTGTGGCTAATGGGTAACTAAGGAAATACTCTATTCTTCCCTATTGATTTTTCCAGGTGATTTTAACCAAGTATAAAAGCCATCAGGAAGAAAAATAGCATCCCTAGCTACATAAGGAGAAAGCAAATAAAAAGAAAGCACTTCACCCTTTAGATAAAAAGCTTTTTCCCAAAGAAAAGTAATATGGTGGTTGGGGGTGTCCAAAAAGGCAAAAGGGGACAAGTGCTTTAAAACGATGGCATAACCAGGATGCTTTTAATATTGAGAGTCGAGCTGCAGAGAAAATGGCTCAAGGTTCTATTTTCAGCTTTTCCACAGGTCAGAGGCAGCTAATGAGGGTTGTTGGCAGGGCGGCAGGCGTGTTTCCAGCTGAATTGGTTGTACAAGCTTGGACTGAAAGCAGAGAGTAGGGGAGCCTTCGCAGGGTCGAAGGAGCAGGTACGACAGCCTGAGGGCCCATTTTTTCTAAGTGCTGTGCTCTTCTTTTTCCTTTTAATTTTCAACTTGATGTCCATTAGGAGACATTTACCTGGTTGGATCATTTAGACAGAACTTACTGAGTTTCCGTTTGACCAAAGGCTGTTCATCCACTGGCCTTGCAGAGAGCTCCCTGTTAACTCTGAAGACTCAGAAAGCCACTGCAGGCCGGATGCTCACCAAGTAGTTCCAGGAGACCTAGCAAGCCTTCTTTCGAGACGGTAGGGAAGATGGGGACATTTCCTGGAGATGCCCAAAGAGTTTCAGTTGAACTAGACTGTCTAAATCTATTATAGTTGCTTGAGGCCAAATTCTGGCTTTGTGTGTGTGTGTGTGTGCACGCTTGTGTGCACATGCCCGTGTACCTGGCCTCTGGGACGGGTGGTATTTATTTTCTCCCCATCTCTCATCCTGGGCCACTTTGCCTTATCCAGGTTAATCGCACTTCTTTGTTGTTATTCTGGAAATTAGGCCATCCTGGTAGTCTCAGATGGAGCCACCTTGGCTCTGAGCTATTGTGTGAAAGTTTTGCTCAGGGGCAGAGAGGCAAACATCTTCAGAGACATCTTCCTTCTGAGGCCCTCCAGTTGTACTTGCTTATAGGATTGACAAATTCAGGTTTTTCCGGCTGTCTTAAATATTGTACCGCCTTCATCTTGAAAAAGCAAGTAGTACGATATGTACTGTGCGGGGCTCACAAGACCACCCGATCGCCTTTGGGTCCCTGGCCCTTGCTCCCCATGGTGGTAGGTGCTGATGGTCTGTGTACCTGGGAGAGGGCCCCATTTGATGTCCCCTCTCAGGCAGTGAACTCAGCCACCACAGTTCAACAGTCTAACTGAATGGGGTCATTGTCACAGTTATTATTGCCCCCAGGATGGAGACTGGAACTAGAAGTAGGTGGGGGAGGGGGAGGAGATGGCATGGGGTCCCTCTGCTGTTGCCTAGTTGCAGTGACAATGTCCAGCCCATGAGACTGTAGTCAAAACAGATACTTGGATCAGGCCCCTGGGGGGGGGGGGGGGCGGGAATTAAATTCAGATCTTGTTTTGGAAGAACTTGCATGTGTGAGCCTCGCATTTTCATGTTGACTAATGAGTGTTCAAAGGGAAACCAGAATCCTGGATGATCTCCTGTGCAGAACTCTTGAGGAAACCAATTACACAACACACGGGGCTGACTTCACCACTTGTGTTATATCAGCCACATCCTGGGGCTTGTGAGCTTAAGGCAAGTTACATTAACGTCTATCAATTACTTTGGACAATGGAGGCAGGGTAAATGCCACAGTTGTCCTCCTATCAGCTCTGAGCACTAAGCAGAAGTCTTGCCTTTCACCTGCTCTACCTCACGTACCTACTCCTCCCTGGCTGTTGGTCTCAAACTAGTTCAGTTTGTTCTTCTCTCCTTAGGGTATGGTTTTGGGATCACGATATTGGCTAGAAAGATTTAGAGTCTGGAAGATAATTTGCCAAAATAACACTCTAAAAGTCACTTCCTGGTTGGGTGGATTAAGCCCCTCATCCACTGGGTAATCCTTGCATCATTAATGGTGGGCAACCAAGGGTTACGTGTCTCCCAATGCAGCACAATATGAACTATACTACTTCTCTGATGGATTCTAGCCAGAAAATGCTTTGATCTAATCCTTTGGACCTAATTTCCAGTTTACAGGGAATATGGGGATTAATGACAGCCTAAGGAAGCAAAAAGGCAAATAAATCCAGAGGAATCCAGAGGATAGGACTTTACCTTGGCAACTGGCTTGCTCTCTTCAGCAGCTCCGTGATGTGCAGTAAGAGATGAGTGTTCTAGATGAAAAGAAATGTAAGGAACATGACAACCCAATATAACACATGCTCCTGGATTGGATGTTGGTGTAGCTAAACTAGCAATGACACACATTCGGAGTACAATGCCAGGGGCAGGGATTCGAAAGGTATTAGATTAGAGGAAAATTCATAAACATGAGAAGATGAATGATTACGTGTCAGTATGTATGCGGATGACGTATAGATGATACATATAAATGTGCATAAGGAAATTTGGAAGGATACACACATAGGTGGTAACTGTGATAATCTTGGGGAATAAGAACATAATGTTTTAGTTTTCCTTTTTTTTATATTGACGTTTTCTAATTCCCCCCAGCTTTATTGAGGTATAATTGAGATATAACATTGTATACATTTAAGGTGTACAACTGATGATTTCGTATACGTAGGTTTTGCAAAGTGATCCAGTTTTTTAATATTGAAAAGATACGGCTTTTGTAATCACAAAAGATCGTTAAGAAGAAGAACAAGCAAGAAACAATAATGGGAAGGGCCCTGGAAGCAGGTCAGCTCAGTTGCTTGGGGGCTGATACAAAGGATTTGAACTGCCTGGGATTTAGCAGGAAGACCCCAACAGAGATCATAGTCCTGCAGCTACATAGCCCCACTATTTTCACTTTGAGGCACAAGTAGACAATCTAAAATTTGTCACAATATAATTGAATGTGCAGAGTGAGTTCCTACCCAAGATTTTTGAGGAGTGGGGATGGTTGGGATGGAGGCACGGGGCATGCTCACCAACGTCTGGGCTGTGAGGCCAGCCTGCCTCTGGTCAGGGCCTGCTTGGTTCTAGATGGGAAGCACCTCTTCTGCATAGGATCTTGATAGCTTTGTTAATCACCTGGTCAACTGCTCAGGGCCAGGTCTTATCAGTGACATTTTTCCTTAATCAAAGCATTTCCTGGGAGGAGTATTCTGTAAGAGGCAGAGGGATGGCACATAGTTGGCCACCCAAAATGTGAAATGACATTTTATGCTGAAATAATACCCAGAAAGCTCTATGCTATAACCAATGAGTCCTTTGTCTCTGGCAGGAGAGAGGTACTGAATGATACCTCCTGCATACTCAAATGAATGAAGAACAGAGTGGCTTGTCTAGTCATATTTTGATGGTAAATCTAGGATAAGGAGAAAGAAAGCCAGAAATGGAGCCTGGAAGAACCGGAGAGGAAAGATGGCTTGTAGCACAATGACTTCAAACATGGTTTGCAGGGTCACATCTGCCCTCTGGGAGGGAGGTGGGATGGACCAGGGTATACTCTGTTCCTTAGTGAAATTGATTGTGTTCAAATCAGATCATCTGGCCTGTGTAGCCAAGTCCTAGGACCTGGAGGTACCAAGTTGACAAACCTGCCTTCGATTATGGCTGTTATTTATACATTATGACTTAGGATAAGACTGATGTTTCTTACAGAACAGCTCTGTTTGGGAAAGGCTGTTTGTTGGTGTGCTTGGCCAACTTTTTCACCTTTAAGATGTGCTGTTTAAATTAGTTCATGAAAACCCTAAATGCATGAAAAGTAGAACTACCAAGGGAGGGGCGCCTAGGTGGCTCAGTTGGTTGTGTCTGCCTTCTGCTCAGGTCCTGAGCTCAGGGTCCTGGAATCGAGCGCAGGGAGTCTGCTTCTCCCTCTGCCTCTTCCCCCCCACCACTCATGCTCTCTCTCTCTCTAATAAATAAATAAAGTCTTGGAAAAAAAAAAAAGAACTACCAAGGGAGAAAACTGATGGTTACCTCTTGCAAGGTTGGTTAGCATCATGTACTGGTACATTCCCTGGCAATTCAATATTGACATTCGGGATTTTCATCTCAGCACGGTAATATTAATTAACACTGTTGAATTCCGTTAGCCACTGTGCTAAAATATTAAGATGTCAAATGTGTTAGCTTGAACCATATGATTTTTGTAGGTTGAATATGGTCAAATGGCAGCAATTTCATATGATTCAATCTACTAAGTGGCCTTTCCCTTAGAGGAACTTAAACATCAGTTGGGAGGCAGAACAGCAACTTATAAACAGATGTAAAATGATTAAGAACTGGAATTAAGAGGCCTTTGTTTTGAAATCAATAAGACATATATTATTAGTAAAGCCTTAAGGTTTTTTCCTGGCTGCATCCATGAAGGTGAATCTTTTCCACTAGATGAACCACAGTGGAAAGCAACTCAGTGACTATATGCAACTCAGTTTTATCCCCAAATGTTATTTTTCTACCTTGACCATCCACCTTTGTCCTGAGCTGACTCTGGAAATTTTCACCCTCCACCCTCACACCACCAGGATTCATGTCACGGTAGATATTTTGCAGAACATGCTGACTCTCCGAAGGCAAGTTCCCAAGAAGAGTTAAAAGAGCTGCTGTCGCATCTCTGGCCCAAATATGCAGCTTCCCAAAGTGACTGCTTGAGAGGACACAGGGCTCACTTAGAAAGCTCTGGTTGTGTTTCTTTTAAAATCACACACATTACTTCAGAGTCACACCTTGTAAGACAGGGGTCAGGGTCTCCAGAGTCCAGAGAGCATCATTTTGTTCCTCCTGTCTGCATTTTATTCAATTTCATATTGCAGCTGAGTGGCCGTGACCTGGCAGGTTCTTTTTCAGGTTCTAGAGAGACTTAACCCTGGGTCATCTGTTAGGGCTTTTTTTTTGGCGGGGGGGGGGGGGGGGATTACTATTGTAATAATTACAATGCTCCTTAGATAGTTTTTGTCCTAACCACTATTGAATTTCTAATACAGAGCCCGCTGAACTGCTAGAATCACACAGATTCTCTCCTTGTTGCTTTACTTGAGAGTGGTTTTCTATTCTACAGGATAGAGAAAAATCATGACTTTCTTGACACTGTTAAGTAAAAGGATCAAAATTAGTCCAAACTATGCTGAAAGTCAGGGAACAAAAGTTCTGGTCTCAGTTCTGAATGAACTTTCTGTCTTGTCTTAGGCAAATGTATTAACTTCTGGCAATACTAGTTTCTTCCTTGGGAAAATGAGGGCGTTAAAGTGGATAATCTCCCAGATAGAGTCATACGCCTAAAACAACACGAGTCTCTGTAAAACTCTGTATACTGTTAGGCTGTTATTTAAATTGTTCTATAATCCACAAACATTCACTTTTGTAAGGAGTAAAAGAGAAGATAGCTCAGAAATAGGTTGGTAGGAAAATCCAGGTATTAAAATGTGTATAGTAATTGGGTTATATGGAAATCATTTAGATTTGACTCTTCTTTCTGAGCTATTTTCATCTTTATAAGAAAATACTGTAGGGCTCCTGGGTGGCTCAGTCGTTAAGTGTCTGCCTTCAGCTCAGGTCATGATCCCAGGGTCCTGGGATCCAGCCCCACATCGGGCTCCCTGCTCCGCGGGAAGCCTGCCTCTCCCTCTCCCACTCCCCCTGCTTGTGTTCCCTCTCTCACGCTGTCTCTCTCTGTCAGATAAATAAATAAAATCTTAAAAGAATAAAATAAAATAAAATACTGTAACCAGTGGGTTCTAGAAATTCTGGAGGGTGCTCCTGACACCTAAAGTTTCTCAGTTCCTTTATACATTTGAAAATTAGGATTCATCGAAACAGAAGTAGTCATTTGTATTGGAATAAGTTTATGGTCACCTTGAGGTTCCTTTTTGTGGATGAAGATTGTTGAGATGCCCATTTTCCTGTCTTGATTCCTTGCTGAGCATTTAGACTCATGCATGGCATTTGCAGAAGTTTGGGCACTAATTTACATTCAGGGCTAATGTGAGTTAGAATCGTTCAGTCCGTCATCTTGGGCCTCAGACATCAGTCAGTGTCCCTTTCCCCCTCTGACTTGCTTCAGTGTGAGGTTTGGATTTGAGCAAAGATTTGCTCCTGAGTGGAGTGGCCTAGAGAATCCTTGCTGGGGACATGCTGCCACCTTGTGGCCAGCTGTGGACTTCAGCATTGCGCATTGTCCCCTTAGCCCAGGCTCCTCTAGGCTGAGCCCAGGTGGAGAAGCCATTTATGACAGGCATTTCTAGGCTTGGGGATGGCCAGCACAATTATGTGGGCTCTGTCCGTTATTTATAGACTCTTTTCTGGGTCATCAAATATTTGCATTGCATCCCAGCTCCCAAAGAGAGACAGTATTCCTTTCATTCTTTAAGAGTGGTTGTGAAGCTGATGGGATGGCAAAAATGGAGAAGAGTTAAGTGTTGGAAATATCTGATCTTGGTTCTGCTCC
Source organism: Neomonachus schauinslandi (assembly GCF_002201575.2). Taxonomy (NCBI): domain Eukaryota; kingdom Metazoa; phylum Chordata; class Mammalia; order Carnivora; family Phocidae; genus Neomonachus; species Neomonachus schauinslandi. Next base: position 25,210,509 of record NC_058415.1, read on the forward strand.
TAAATCTATTCAGGCGTCAGGCAAGTCCCAGATCTGGAGTTGAAGGCCAGGTTCTTCCTGGTTCTGCAAATCAAACTGTTCACCTTTGGGAAACCCCCACCCCACCCCTCTGTACTCAACTAACAGCTACAGCATTTTACCAGGGCTTGCCACAGGTGTGTTACCACATATCACAGCAGCTCTCTGTGGTAGGTACTACTTTTATCCTCATTTTGTAGCTTTCCGGAGATTCAGAGACACTAAGTAACTTGTCCAAGGTCACTCAGTTGACACAAGGAAGAACTGAGACCCAAACATAAGTAGCACATGTCCACACTACGAACCCCTCCGTCCAATGTCTGTGAAATGAATTAAAAACACCTACTTTCCTGCACACAAAGCAGATGTGAGATCAAGGGAGATGATAATGCAAATGAAAGCATTTCTGCATCTCCCCAGATGTTGGTTGACATTTTTAAAAGTTATCATTATTACTATTATGATGCATGCTGTTGAGATTATTGCTAACTGCGAGCAAAGATTGTCTATTTCCTAAATGGAAGAGAAGAGTGACTTCAGGCCACATAGATTAAGGAGTTCCTTGCAGTTGCTGTTAATACTGTTCTTGGATCCTCTCATTTTCTCATTTGCTGCATGGTTTCAGATGAAGCTGATCCTAATTAGAGATTCCATTTGTGGGAAATGAATTTATTTGTAAATTCAATATATAAATTAAAAGGCTGGCTTTGGACCATTGGGGAAACTAGACCTGTGTGATCAAGTTTTAAGGTTTTGGCCTGTTGCTAGGTGAATTGGACAGTTAATTTAAAATAAAGGTAGGAATAAAAGAGGTGCAGTCATTCTCTCTAAAGGATACAGAGGACTTCATTTTGTGTTCTGTGTCGGTGGGACTTGAGATCCTTGAAATGACTGAGTATCCTGCAGATAGGCGCTCATCAGTCTGCTTTCCCAATGGAAATGCAGTATGTGTAGCACGAAAATAAGTAATGCTCCGAGTAAAACCCAACCAAACAAAAAGCAATGCACCCTTCTTTTCTCAAAGTCAGTGTTGGGCTATCAGGAGCACACATGAACAAAACCTAGCCATAAAGTATAAAGGGACCCCATTGGATGCAAAGTCTATAACCATCTGATTGAGGTAGCACATATTCACCACTCATTGCCCATACACTGCCCTCACCAAATCATTCCTTCAACAGGATAAATCCAGAAAGAGGCCCATGTTTGACGAGCAAGTCTTTGGAGGGCAGGATCCTGCTTGGAAGGCTGTCGAATCAATAGAGCAGGCATGAGGATCCATCAGAGATTTTGAAAATGGATCCTTGTGGCTTTAGGGTTGCCTGTCTTGCTGCCCCTGGCAAAGGGGTGGTGTGTTGGGGACCATTTTGGTTTCCTGTAGGAGATAGAAATTGCTGACGTTCACCACTTTGTGTTCACAGTTGGGACACACGACCCATAAGTTAAATATCTACATTTTTGGCGCCTGTGCTTTATGGGTATATGAGTACCTTACGTAGCTGAATTTTACTATCTACCTGCATTGTATATTCAGAGATCTGCAGGGACTAGAAGTAGAAAAAACACAGGTTGAGTTCCTCCCCCTGGTACACTCACACACACACACACACTCACACACACACACTCACACACACACACTCACACACACACACACTCACACACACACAGAATTTTTAATGGGTTTTACATAACCTATAAAATTTAAATTTATATAACTTGAAGGATGTGTTGAAGGAGAAAATAACTCAATAATAAAGACCGAATGGGGTATGTGTGAAAGGAAGGACCTATCAATTCTGCCCATTTCTCATTGGTGGTGCTGGTGGTAGACAACTTGGATCTGGGTTAAGTGTATAAGAACTTGGCTTTTTTAAGCCCCTTCTTGTCATCCACAAGTTACTTCTCTAAGTCCTACCTAGCTAGTGTTTGTGGGGAATGGGAAAGGGAGCATTCAATGTAGTAGACTACATAAACCTGTACACAGGGTGATTTCAAATTATCTACACTTTGATTCTCCCAGCCTGTATTGAAGAACATCATAAGACATATTGTTTCTCCCATAAGGAAGTTGTTGCCGTGTTGTTAATTACATTACATGATGGATGTCCACTTTATGAAGACTCTTAGGATAAATTAATTTGTTCACAACATCAGGAACAGTTGTGTTTCTCCTGGACAGTTAAAAAAAACAAACCTCATGACACTGAGAATTGTGTCCTTACAAGTTTTACTGTCACATTAACCACTATAAGCCTGAAGCTAAATTTGCAACTCATTCATAGTAAATATAAAGACTTTATGGTATATATTTTTGTGTTAAGTTTATTTCTGACTCTTAGTATGTTTCTATCCCCCACTCCTACCCCCATTTATATTAGTAGTAAAAATTAGGTTTGGCTCTGAGGAATGGAAAACCCAAAATACCAGTGACTTAACCAAGATAGAAGCTTCATTTTCTCTTTGGTAAAATTCTGGGTAGGCGGTCCAAGTTTGGAATGGCAGCTCCATGATCATCAGGAACCCAGGCTTCTAATATGTTTCTCTGCCATCCTCAACACACCTTAGTACATGACTTCACCAAGCTGTAAAGACAGCTGGGAATGCCGTTAGCCAAGTATTGTAGCTAAAAATGAGGAAGGGGCCATGAGCTATTTGGGAGACAAGTAGCAGGCTGTGGCAGGTAGATCTATTTGCAATTTAGATTACTTAATGGATCTTTGTGAATCACTTTAAATTGTCTCCATTCTGGGGGAGGGGGAATTATAAGTAAATGAAGGAATAAATAAGGTTACATTCCTTAGAAGGCCGGTAGATCTTGTTATTGTTTCTGTTTGACATGTTTCAGAATCTCAGAACGGACTCTTTGACGCAATGGAGTTCCTTAACAGTTTCTGTGGATCCTACTTTGAGATGCTCAGATGACTAAGTGGCCGCAGAGGTAGCACCGGTGAGCTCGGGTTATTCTTTTTATCTCTGAAAGCCTAATGATCAATATGCATTCACCTGCACTGAGGCTGTAAAGGAAGATCAGTTTTCTTTGATATGAAGTGAATTTTTAATTTTTATCAATGCAATAGCTTAATGTGCTTCTCTCTGCCAATCAGGTTGGGGGTTATATAAATCTTTGATAAAAGAGGGGGCAAATCATTACATGCAATTTGTTTGGCAGACAAATATCTTTCAAGCAGCGTGGTTCTTGGGGTGCAATAAGGTTGAGGAACATGACAAAAGGATTCAGAATAGAGCAAAGATTTTGGGTGCTGCTCGCTAGAATTGTCATCTTGCCGGGCGATGGTAAAGTTATGGAGCTCCACGACAGCAGTATCTTTCAAACTTGAGTGTGCATAGGACTTTAGGTACACTGTTAAAACTGTAGATACCTGGGACCCACCCCTAGAGGTTCTGAGCCAGGAGCTTGGGGACAGCATTTGGATAAATACTGGGCTAGAGGATACTGAGGGTCTGAAGTTAAACATTTCTAAATGAGTTAATAAAACTTTCCTTTGAAAAAGAACAAGAACAAGGCATTTAAAAATGTAGTTTGCTTTACATACTTAATTTTCTAGATTTCTAAAGGGACCAGCAGTTCTCCTCCCCACCCCCCATCTCTTTTGTGAAGCTGGACCATCAGACCAATCAAACACAATAGAATTCCTGCCTAAATGTTAATGATTTGATGAGGGGCCTTTTAGCACTTGCTTGCAGCTCCTGGGCACCTGACGGGCCAGGCACCAATGGGCTTGGAGAAAGCACCCTTCAGTCCCTCCTCACCGTGGCAACCAGTACACACTGATCTGTGTCTATCTGTTTCCGGGCTGGTAACTCTAGAGGGTCACCTACGTCATAGCACCAGGAGGAAGCTGCAGTTCATTTTGGCATTCCAAGTGCCTGGGAACAGGGTGTCGGTCCCAGGCCCTGACTCATTCCTCTCTGCAGTTTCCTGGGTGCAAAGCTGTTTGGACTCTGGGAGTTGGGGACCTGCGAGAAATAAGGTGTGGGGGGCGGGAGGGATTTGGGGGCATGAGTTGTTGGTGGCAGATGTGTGTAAATTGGAGCTGTCAGTTGGGCCAGCAGGAAATAAGAAGTATGAGTCTTAGGGGAAGGGAGCAAAACACATTCATAAAGACAGCTTGAAATTTAGGCCAGGAGGGGAATTACAAGTTCTTCACTCTATGTGAAATATCCAGACACAAGGAGAATCCATCATCCTTTGTCTTTGAGTGTTTGTGGGGGGTTATGGTAAAATTAGGATTAGAAGGTGAGAGGGATGGTAGCCTTGGGTTTTCCCCAACATTTTAGTATAAAAAATTTTTCAAACATACAACAAACTTTCCCTCGATCAACACACCTCATCCACCCAAAGCCATCATCTTTAATGATTAGACCAAGAACATAATGGTAACAACAAAAAGAACTACCATTTATTGAACGTAACAACAAGCACAGTGCTAGCCACTTTTCTTAAATGACTATCTCATTATTTGTCAGAATGAGAAGGAGGTAAAAGTATCCTTTGATGATAGGGAAATGTAGTCACAGAGAGAAGTGGTTGAACTAGAATTCAAATCCGGTCTTATTGGACATTGTGCCTTGGCAGGCCAGTTCCAGGGGGGAGAGTAACAGCCCTTGAGATTCCCTTTAAACTGGGTGAGTGAAAAATTCACTAAAATCATCTCAAACTTACCATCAAGGTCATTGGTAATATCATTTTCCACGTGTAAAGGAGTCTTTAGTTCAAAGTATAATGGAAAGCTAATCTTTGGACTACTGTAATGTGCAAACTCTCTGGGTATCTACTTTTCTTTGTACAAGAGTGAAGTAGGCAATATTGTTCTTCCCTTCATCATCATTACTGAAATTCATTGAGTTTTGCTATGGGCCAAACATTCCACATTCATTTAAATCTTCAGGCTAATTCTCTGGGATAGGTATTATAATCTCCATTTTAGAGATTGTAGGGGAGGGAAACATCTTTTCCTTTACCCTCTTAGGTTCTGTGGCTGGAGCCCATGAATTAAACTTATAAGAGATAGATTACCTAGAGAAGCAGTTTATTTCTTCTGCCTATGGGGGATTCAGAAGAAAGATGTGAAAACCCAAAGAAGTGGTTTGACCTGGGATTATACCATTTTAACAAAGAGTGATCAATTGTGAAGTAAGTAGATAAAGGAAGGGAGTAAATTGTGGGAAGGAAATTGGCAGTAAATTGTGCTTCTGGGGGCAGTGAGTTGTGGAAAGTAAATATATGGGGGAACTAGTGGAAGAAAAGAATTATTCAGGAAGATTATACAGACTCAAGTTGTTGCCTTTCCCACTGATAAGAGCCGTCTTCAGTGATTGAGTTGTGCTTCTCTTCTGGTTCAGGGCAGAGAGACACCTTTACAAATGGTAGTTAATGCCCTGCTTTTAGAGAGCAAGGGTGAGGATGGACAGCTAATTGCTTTCAGCTTGAAACAGTCCTTATACTGAAGTGGCATCTTTTGGGGTAGCATACTTTGATCCCCTTCAAGATCAAACAATTGATCTTCACTGGAGTAGATAGATCAATGTAACTGAACAGAAAGTCCACATACACCTCAATATATGGAGCTTTGTTATGTGGTAAAAGTGGCATCTCAAATATACGGGGAAAATATAAATGGCCAGCATTCAATAAATGAAGTTGGGACATGGTTTTGCATGGCAAAAAGTACCACAAAAAAGTAAAAATACAAATGACAGTATTGGGGAAATATCACAGACAATTCATATCACAGACAAGAGGTTATGCTCCCTAATAGATAAAGAACACCTACAAATGTCAGAGGAAAAGAAAGCCTACCCAACAGAGATACTCAGCCTCATTTAACAAAAACAGTGTAAATTCAGACAACACCAAGATGCCATTTTCTTTGCATTGTGCAAAAATCCAAAAGTTTAATAAAACACTGCATTGTGTTTGGCTGGTGAGAATATCAATCAGTCTAATCTCCATGGAGGGCAGTCTGTGAGTATCTTTCAAAATTTTAAATGTATATGCCTTAAGTTCCATTTCTAGAGATTTCTCCTACAAGTACACTCACACATGTGTAAAGTGAGACAGGTAGATGCTATTTACTGCAGCTTTTTTTTTCCTTGCAAAATATGGAATACAACATAAATAGAAGACTACTAAATAAATAGTAGTAAATCCATATGATATGTACAAAAGAATAAAATATGTACGTAGTGATTTAGAGAGAGCCTTAGGATACATTATTAAGTGAAAAAGAGCCAGGTACAGAACAGTCTGCTTAGTATGCTGCCATTTGTGAATACTGAGCACAGGGAGCTGACCCCCTCTCCCAGCAAAGGAGAATCCATGGCTGCTCTCCCGGGCAGCCAGAGGAGATAGAACACACAATTCTGGATCCTGCTTTTGCTGGTGAAGTTGCTGGTCCTACCCTAGAAAATTCATCTTTAATCAGATAAAGATAACCTGGTATGTCACTTACTAACGGCTTTCACAAAGTGGGTACCAGTGACTACTGTATGAAATCCTGACAAGCACAGGCTTGCTTTCATGTTTCAACTACCTTCTCGATTGCTAGCAGAATCTGGGATTTTGATTACAGGTAGTCTTAGCTTTGTACTGGAAATATATAGTCCATTCAAAGATTGATCATTTGGCTTTGCCTTGAGGCTTAGCATAAGATGGAAAGCATTCTGTTGGGACATAAATCTCTATGTGTCTGTAGCATTTTTGAATGTCTTGCAAGGCAGTCACTGTGAATTTGTGCCAAGATTTGACTACAAGAATGGTTATTGCAAATGTGTTACTAATCATGAAAAATGGGAAACATCCACTATGGCCAACCATAGGAGGTAGATTAAATTATGGTACAGTCATATAGTGGAATGCTCTGCAGCTATTTAAAAATGATGAGATAGAAGAATATTTAACAACTTGCAAAAGTGTTCACCATATATTAAGGGGGGGGAAGCTGGCCTCAAAATAAATCACAATAGTGATCTCATTTTAAAAGTATTATAGGGCGCCTGGGTGGCTCAGTGGTTAAGCGACTGCCTTCAGCTCAGGTCATGATCCCAGGGTCCTGGGATCGAGTCCCGCATCGGGCTCCCTGCTCTGCGGGGAGCCTGCTTCTCCCTCTCCCACTCCCCCTGCTTGTGTTCCCTCTCTCGCTGTGTCTCTCTCTGTCAAATAAATAAATAAAATCTTTAAAAAAAAAAAAAAGTATTATACACACAGACACTGAATGGCTATAACCACAGATTATTAGCACTTGTTATATTTTTGTGATATGGGTAAAGTTTTTATTTTTTCTTAAGATTATGAATATTTTTCTAAAACAAATATGATTGATTACTTTTGCAATAAAGCATCTGATGAAAGCTATTATGAGAAGGGATAGAGGAAAAATGCCTGTGAGTGCCTTTTCCAATTAGCTGCAGTGGCTGATAGAGGAACCTACCTCCAGAACCAGAATCTCTGCTTTGTCCTTCCAGGCCCATGTGTAAGCTCTCTGGATCTCTGCCCTGTGCCTCACTATGGCTGTCTGGACAGTGTCTGTGCTCTGCACCTGAGCAGAGACACTTGTAAAAACTTCTAACCTGAATAAAATCCGCCCCCCCCCCCCCGAGCATATTCCTGGTATTCCTACTCAGAATGAGGAGAAAACGTTTAAGAAATTAATTTTATTTTCAGGTCATCTAGATGACCAGCCCCCTGCCAATTTCAGGTGGAATTTGATTGAATTCTTTCTGAATACTTCAGCAGCTTTTGAGAAAGAACTTTCTTGAGCGTCCAGCTGCAGCTTCCTGGGAGCACGTGATGCTTGTTTGAGAACGCTGGCTGGAGTCTGTTGCTATGGAAACAGCAGTCAAGTGAGATTGCCACAAGAGGACCTCTCCTGAGTCCCCAAGAACTTACTGTTTCCTTCTGTTTGGTTTAAGGAGACACAGAAACCCTCATTTTCTGAATAACCTGTTTCCATGGCCAGACGTTGATGAATGGATGGTCAAAGGGAGCAAATAATTATTAACTCTTCGTGATGTCCTTCTCAGAAAGGTCAGGTTGGATTCTGATGGGTGAATTCTAATGAGAATTAGAGTCTTTGTTTTGCACAAGTGCTTTTAAGAACTGGCTGACCTTTCCCATCAATGGGATTAAATTTATTATAGCTCCAAGTAACAAAAATTTCAGCTAATGGATGCTTCTGTACCTTGCAAGCTGTTGGAACCAAAATCTGTTATGGTCTGATCGGGGTTCACCTTGCATGCTCATCAGGCTTTCCTACAGTACTTTCAAACTTTAATGTGTTTTTTACATTTCTTATGCATTTTATTTATTTTTTTAAGAATTATTTATTTGAGAGAGAGAGAGAGCACGTATGTGAGTGGGGGAGAGCAGAGGGAGAGGGAGAGAGAGGGAGAGAGAGAATCTCAAGTAGACTCCCCGCTGAGCACAGAGCCTGATGCTGGGTTCGATCTCACGACTCTGAGACCATGACCTGAGCTGAAATCAAGACACTGAGCCACCCAGGCACCCCAAGGGAGGTGTTCTTTTAAGTGCTTTACATGATTTAACTCATTTAATTCTTACAAAAATATGGGGGAGGAGATAGGTTTATTTGCATTTTACAGTTGGGGAAAATGAGGCAGAGAGAGAGTTATATAAATTTCTAAGGTAAGGGAACTAGCGTCTGGGGCCAGGGTTTGAACCCTGGCAGCTCAGCTCCAGAGCTGGACTCCCAGCTGCTGAAACATACTTCCATCCCCATCAGAAGTAGCAACTGGCTTGTTGTTTTCCATTTTCTGTGAGAGCTTTTCCAGATCCAATAGCAGAACAATTGCTCATTTAAGCAGAAGGAATCTGGTTACTTAAAATACACCTATTTATGTTGGGTATTAGGATGCTTTTAATGATTCCATTTAGCTTCAACATAGAACACACTACTAAATTGCAGACTAGCCGTGCAGAGTATCAGGAAGGCCAAACTCCTGAACTTGGTTTTTTAATCATTGTAGAACACAGTGTTAAAAGACAGGCAAAACCGTGTGCCCCATGTTGCCAAGAAATGGAATGTGAAAGTGATTCAGGCATCCGGCTTGAAAGAAGACTCATCCACTTCTGTTCATTATAACTCACTGTGGTTTATTATATAAAGAGAAAACTTAGCAGCGACACCAAAGTGTTAACTGTGGCTGATTATGGGGCATAAAGAGAGGTGGGAGGAAGATTTCCAATTTCTCAGTTATACACTGGCGTATCACTTGCAATTTTTATTAGGAATATGCATTTTTGATGAGACTTTAAGAAGTTTTTAACAGTGATCCAATTAACTGTTCCTGCTTATGTGGAGATGAGCCATTTTGCAATATTCATTTATTCATGGACTGAACAAATATTTCCTGAATGTGTACTAGATGCCAGGTGCTAGGTACTAGAGATACATAGGAATTAGTAGTCTAGTGGTCAGACAGACATAGGGACAAACAATTATGGAATGAAGTAGATACTCTGCAGTGGAAGGGATTCAGAGTAGACCAGGGAATACTGTGCCCAACTCTGCCTTTAGCCATAGTAATCTATGAGTTTGGTGGCTCTATGTGCCTGGGGTGGGGGTGGGGTTGTCTAGAGGAGATGGAAGCATTTCTGAATGACCTAGGACTCTACAATTCTCTTATTTTATGGAAATGACTAGAAGCATGCTCAGCATATGGAAGATGGAGGGCTGATTCTGCATGTTAACATAGGGTGCAAGACATCAATTTTTCCCTAATCCCAGTGTCTCATGGCAAAGTGGTTGCCAGAGGACAACATTCCAAGGTTGTCATTTAAATGCTTTTCTCTGTTGTATGATTACAGGCTGTATCCCTCCTATCAGAAATTTGTCCTCCTATTTTGCAAAAGGCATAATGGGTAAGAGGGGCTGGCTTGATGCAGATTTATTGTTTACTTTCTAGAGTCCTTTGAAATGAAAATGCCAACTAGGCCACTAAGGACCAGGGTTGATATGACTCACTGTACATCCAGAGGTCAATCACATGGCCTTTGTAATAGAAAAGAAAACATAATTACCCTAAGCTTATGCTGTCTTTAGATCCAGAAAAAAAATGGGTACCTGTATACTTTCCTTCCTGCTGGAGCTTAAAGCAATTTTTAAAATTAAGTAACAGGTTGTAAAAAGTAGCTTTTCTCAGGACCATATGGTTCATTAGCGCCGTATGGTGCACCTGGACCAGACATTTCTTCTTAAGTCCTGTGCTCCTGCCTGTTTAAAGTGTGAATGATTGCCTCCCCTGTCCCTGCCTCCTGTACATGGAGAGTAGTTTAATCCTTTCTGGCACACTGTGTCCTTCAATACCTTCTTTATAAGCATGCCTGGTTTGGGAATTGTTCTGTAATTGGAAGTCAGCTTCACTGGGCAAGTGCACACCTTAAGCTCTTCACAGTGGCCTACCGGCCTAATTAAACTACAGAAATATTAAAACAATTATTTGGGAGCACTTGCAAAATGAATGATTGTTGGTAATCTGTATAGTTAGAGGGACCTTCTCACTCAGATCTAACTGCTTGGGTGTGCCGGTTTTACCAATGAAATTAAAAAAAAAAAAAAAATCAAAGTAAATTCTCCATACCCCAGGACTACAGTCTATTCTTCGCTGAGACCGTAAGGCCTCTGCAGGGTCAGAGAATTTGTTTATAACCATTGCTTCTGGATTGGTGACAGAAATGCCATTTTTGCAAGGCAGTGGAAAACAACAAAGAATAAGAAGCAGCAAAGCAAACTTTCATCTTGATTAAAAATAGGAAACATTCATATCTGGACCCATAACACTGTGTTTAAAAAACGTCCTTCAGACTAGTGGAAACTGTACTGGTGTGAAGATAGACACAGAGAGAAGTATGGGGGCTTCAGATTTCCCAGTCAGACAAGACAGAATGCAGAATTCTTCAAAAGAGATGTCACCGCCTTGTCTTGAAACAAGCTCAGGGTGCATAGATTCACAGCAACATGCTGTCAGCACTGAGTGACCTGAGACAGCGATTAAACAAACATATAGGAAGCACACAGACACCTCAGAAGACTGTGGGTAGGTGGGTGTAGGATAAACTGAGGGGAGCAAATGGCCCTCCAGCTTTTATGTTTGCTAAAGAAGAGTGGAGACATCATCATGTGCCCAAAACTCCATTAAGTGGTTTCACTGGGAGGAGGGAAACTTTCAGCCACCCAAAGCCGTTCAGCATTCACAGGGGATTGGTAAGGTTTCTGGACACAAGAAGCCCAAAGTGATCACCAGCTCATTCGTCCAGTCTGTACCCTTACTATTCTTTCTCAGATGGCTCAAGAATAATATGCCCTCCTCAGTTCAAGGATGGAAAATATTAAAAAAGAAATCAGCATAGGATTTATGTGAATATGTTGCATTTGAAAAGAAGTATCACATATACACACAGAGGTGGATGAATAAAACACGTTGGAAAGATTAGATTATATCACAAAGCAGGTAAAAATTAAGACAACATATTTCTCCAAGATGCAATCTGGCAACATATATTAATACCAAATATACACACTCACTTCAGTTCACCTAGGAAACCACCTTATAGAATTGCACTGTCTGATACAGTAGCTACTAATAATTGAAATATGGAACTATTTCATATGTGCAACTGAGGAACTAAAATTTTAATTTAAAAACTGATACTCACTTCAGTTATTGGAAAGCTTTTCAGTGTGTTTGGAACAATTTGGGTACGTGAATTTACTTTGCAACAGTAAATTTTATGAAATCTAAATACCGATCAAGTATTGCCAATGAAAATGTAGTGTCTTAAGATATGCTCCAAGTATGAAATATATACTAGATTTTAAAGGCTTAGTTCAATAAAAAGAATATAAAATAATTCATTGAAATGATAATTTCATGGATATATTGGGTCAAACGTATTATTAAAATTAATTTTACCAGTTTCTTTTTACATTTTTTATTTTATTTTATTTTAAAGATTTTATTTATTAATTTGACAGAGAGAGACACAGCGAGAGAGGGAACACAAGCAGGGGAAGTGGGAGAGGCTTCCCGCTGAGCAGGGAGCCCAATGTGGGGCTCGATCCCAGGACCCTGGGATCATGACCTGAGCCGAAGGCAGATGCCCAACGACTGAGCCACCCAGGTGCCCCTCTTTTTACCTTTTTAAAGTGGCGACTAGAAAATTTTAAATCATATGTGACTTGCATTATATTTCTGTCAGATAGCCCTGCCATAGAATAAAGCCACTAGTGTGTGAAGTAAGTGGGCAGGTATTGTTCAAAGTAGCCAAAACCAAAACAAAACCCCCCAAAGTGGATGCTTTTCCTTAGAAGAATGATTAATACATATACATAATATGTCATGGACTATTATGAAGCTTTTGAAAAAAATAAAGTTTTGCCAGTGGACTTGAATATCCACAAAGTATTGTTATAGAAGAAAAATAAACTTCAGAGAAATGTGAGTCATCACAGAATATCCCAGTATGGTAAAACAACTATAGCAATCCTCAACAGGATATGTTTAAAACATGACCTGACCATGAAAGAAAGGTACAGAAAGCTCTGTTAGGTTATTTAACCTGGGTTACCTATATGTGGTGGGCCAGGGACAGGAAAGAGGAGGGAAGCAAGTAGAAAGAATATATGATGTTTAACTCCCTCCCTCTCCCAGCATATGTATTAGCTCATTTATGTGGAATTGTACCGCCCCCTTCCCCCCCCCCCACATACATATACTAGTGGGAAGGAAAGGACAGAGTTAGAACTATATATAATGACTTGGTGGAAATGTCCAAGGTATGTTGCCAAGTGGAAAAGAAGTTGTATGTGATATTTAAGTAGACTCATTCTAGTTCTGTAGAAGCAACAAATCCTCCACATTCTTATATATATGTTTGAAGAAAGTGTGTGTGTGTCACTTTTTATTACAAATGGTTATTACTTTCTGCAATTGAAAAAAGAAAAAATGTAAAAAACAGGACAGTAATTATTAAGTTTTCCTTGAAATAAAAGAGCTCAGAGAAGAGCTACAAATATCCAAAGAACAGCAATCGCAACAGACAGAATTTGAAAATTAATTGGCCAGAGAAGCACACTAGAAATAGCACAGAAATTCTCTTAGAGAGTCTCAGAAATAAAATAAAATAGAAAAATACAAATAATTAAAAAGAGAAAAAAGAGTTAGAAAGATAATAGCCACAGTAGACCAAAGAGAACCAACATATGAATAACTGGCACCCTTGACATACTATTGTCACAGGCTTTATGAAGGTTGACATAAAGAACACAGAACAGAGGGAAAAGACATGTAAATATACTTTCCTAAAATAAAGTCTAAATACTGAAAGGGCACATGAATTCCAAGAAAAATTTGATACAAATGATCAATAGTTAGAAATATCCTAGTATATTGTACTTTAGAGATAAGGGGTACATGGGGCGCCTGGGTGGCTCAGTTGTTAAGCGTCTGCCTTCGGCTCAGGTCATGATCCCAGGGTCCTGGGATGGAGCCCCACATCGGGCTCCCTGCTCAACGGGAAGCATGCTTCTCCCTCTCCCACTCCCCCTGCTTGTGTTCCCTCTCTCGCTGTGTCTCTCTCTGTCAAATAAATAAATAAAAATCTTAAAAAAAAAAAGAGATAAGGGGTCCTTTGGGCATTTCATTTCATCCTTCACCTCTGCTGCCACACACACACACACACACGTGAGCACACACACACATGCACACACAAATCAGCTATTTACATATATATTTCAAAAAATTGTTCATGAACAAGAAAAGCATAACTAAAATAAATTACTTAAGGCATTCCAAAACCTTTTTCACATTTTTTTCTTTCTTGTGAATCACCTTTTTTTTTTTTTAAAGATTTTATTTATTTATTTGACAGAGAGAGAGATAGCGAGAGCAGGAACACAAGCAGGGGGAGCGGGAGAGAGAGAAGCAGGCTTCCCGCCGAGCAGGGAGCCTGATGTGGGACTCGATCCCAGGACCCTGGGATCATGACCTGAGCCGAAGGCAGACGCCTAACGACTGAGCCACCCAGGCGCCTGTGAATCACCTTTTGACTCAGTCATTGGTGTTTGTGTTTTCTCACACAATGCGGTCTTTGGGCTATTAAGAGAATTGGTGATGAGCATTTCATTAAAGAGCACCCTGCCATTGTCTCTGGAATCTTCTTTTGACACACATTAAATCTTGGAAGTTTTGATACCCAGTAGGCAGCTTTGATGCTGATGCTTTCCTGGCCAATGGAAGTATCGGTGGAAGGTTTCAGATCTCAACCAGGACTCTTCTTCCTCAAAAGGTCCTTAAGTGACTTTTTGACCAAAAAGTAGTACCATTTTCCAGTCCTGTCACCACAAACATAACCAAATTTACACATGAGTAGACTTTTTGTGAGAAGACAGTTTGACTCCTTGAAGGGAGACAGGGTTATCATGCATCAATGTAGTATATCATGTTGTTTCTTCAAAATACTCACTATCCTTTCCTAGGACAGGATAATTCATCCATAGCCATTGACATCATGCTTATCATATGATTAGCTTTGGGTAATGGAATGTAGTAGAAGTGAAGGGTCCTTCCTAGCAGAGGTTTTGAGAGCCAACGTTTTTTCCCCCCTCTCCTGACATACCTCATATAGTGGCTGCTTCTTTTGCATGAGTCCTGGAAGTGAAGACAACATGAAATACAGCCAGAATTGACCCTCAATAAGCATAAGGTGTAAGGGAAAAATAAATTGTCAGTCACCAAGGTTTTTGGCTTATTTCTTATTGCAGCAAAATTTAGGGTAAGATGACTGGTATAACTCTCTAAACATACAGGATTTAAAACCTGGTTTTAGAATGGTCTAAATGTTCTCCTAAAGGGCTCTTGATTTCTGTAGGACTTCCTCAGGGCAGGCAATGAGTGGGTGATAAATGATTGATCCTTCTCCATGTGAGATTCAAGTTCTGGCTACTTCAGGTCAGCCAGGGTGAATGCAGTGACCTCCCCTGAGATGTTTTAGAAGTGAGCCACTCTGGGGGTGGCTGAGCCATAACCCCATTGTTGTGAGCCATCATTTAGACCTGCATTCTGGTAAAATCTCATAAAATTCTAGGGTCAGGAAACATCTTTGGGACTGGAGACAAATAGCTCATCTTGAAATATCATAGTAGTTCTCAGTGGGGAAGGGTTTACAGAAGGGAGGGAAGAAGGAGAGGAGGATGATGCTGGACATCTGAAGGGTTCACTGCTGTTTTTCCTCTTTCCAGTTAAAGCTGACTCCATGATGGAAATATCCATCCATGAAGAATAGTGGTTATTATTATTTTTTTTCCTTGCCAAAGCAGAGTTCCTGGAGTTCCATCAGAGAAGTAGCTGAACTCAAAATGCATTAGAGATCCAGCTGCAGTTCAGTGTTGGTGGCAACAATAACATGCAGCAGCCCCTTAAAGAAGACAAGCTGTGGTTTCCTCCTGGGATGACCTCATCAGGGCCTTTGACAATAGTGCTGGTGGAAAGCAGAATAAAACAGTTAGTTGAGCCTTAGAAGACAGAAACAGTAGATGAGCAGGAGGAGACACATTAAAAATAGCATAGGGTGGGAAGCTGATTTCCTCCCTCACTTTCAGGTTAGGGTGGGTTAAGGACAGAGGCTCCAGAGAATTGGTTTTGACTCTCAAATCCTGTCTGGCCTCAAGGACTCCCCCTCTTTCTTCCAGAATAAACCAAGAATCAATCCTCATAAAACACATGCACATTAAGAAGGGCAAACGGGGTTGGTTTATTGATTTTGCGGATAGAAACTGTACAGCGTGGGAGTGGCCAGTATGGGTCACTGGTGGCCCCTCATGCAGTGTAGCCCAACACCATCACTATTGCCATGTCGTCAGGACAGCCCGCACTGCTTGATGCCCTTGAAAGAGACACAGTACCAACTACCTAGTGCTTGGGTACTAGTTAAGGGCATGGACTCTCTGGGCAGAAAGACCTCCATTTTGTATCTCGATTGTGCTTACATTCATTCTGCTTGGGACAGTGGTGTAGCCTTCTCAAGGCCCGATTTTATCAAACACTAAAAAGAGCAATAGTTCTTAACTTATATGGTGGTTTCAAGGTTTAAATGAGCTAATTCATGCAAAGGGCGTATCACAAAGCTGGTGGCATAAGAAATGTTTGCACAGCACTTGCTAGTATTATAGTTCCTAGTCTCAGCTGAGAAAAGTCAAGTTGAAAGGTGGTTTAGAATTGTTGCACAAGTTCTTATTTTTCTCTTTTTAAAAGATTGATTTATTTATTTGAGAGAGAGAGAGTGTGTGAGTGTGAGTGGGGGGAGGGGCAGAGGGAGAGGGACAAGCAGACTCCCTGTTGAGCAAGCAACCTGATGAGGGGCTCAATCTTATGACCTTGAGATCATGACCTGAGCTGAAATCAAGAGTCAGAGGCTCAACCGACTGAGCCACCCAGGCGCCCCACAAGTTCTTATTTTTGAACACAGAGTTATAAAGTTATAAAAATAAGTGGATGGGGTCTTTAGGCCTAATTTGTTTATTAATAATGGATAGAAGAAGTCAGACTCAAGAATACAATACCTGTTCAATAGAGTTTGACAACAAGATACCACATCAGTTGTGTTTGCAGGTGGACTGGAGTTGAAGGCATTCTCTAAAATGTGATGGCAGTTGATGTCTATGGGGGTGCTGGAGAGTATCCCTGGAAATGAAATAGAGTGCCATCCATGTTATTAATTAACAGCGTTACCGAGCCCTCCTTCTGTTTTTAGCTTCTCCACCATGCTCTGCACATTTCACTTTACAATATGCTCAGCAGCAGCTCTGCATCTCAGCTTCCGGCAGCAGCAGATGCTGCATCCTCAGGGTGGAGGCATGGCCCCCCTGAAAGCTGCCATTCTGTGGGCTCCAGGACACAGGACACAAAAGATGGGCATGTAGTACCTGCAATGCAGGCTGTCATGAAGCAGGCGACGGTCCCCGCGATCAGCGCTCTCATTGCCCCTGAGGCGATATCGCGCTTTCTGGAAGGAGCCATGGATGCTGGGAGACATGGAAACAGGAGATTAATGTTGAGGTCATTGATTGGCAATCCCAAACTCCCAGCCACTGAGAATTGTTCTGGGGCTGGGTGTCTCAGGTGGGTGACATTTCTTTCTTTCTTTTTTTTTTTCCAAATTAACTGGGAAAGTCAAGATTCAAGAGCTTTGTGATGAGCTCCACATCCAGAGAAGTTCTCTGGTGGGGAAGGAGGGGAAGAAATTTGTCCACACCAGAAGGCCCAGAAGCTTCCATTTTCTACAGAAGAAGCAAGTCCTACGTTTCATTCTAAGTTTCACCACAGTGTCTGGAGGGCATAGCAAGGCAAATGGATTTCAAGGTGAGATCCAAACATCCGCAACTCATCATCACCATCTACTTCTATGCCTGTGGCAGACATCACTAATTAATCACAGCATTTTCCCACTTGCCCTGGGCCTCAGAATCCTTCTCCACGTGGCCATTATAAATCCACTGGAATTGGCATGCAAAGTGAAACCTGTGTGTCATCTGAGGTTAGCTTGGGTTACAGAGGAAAACTATATTGTAGAGCAGGGATAAAAAATAGACCCCAAAGGATTTACTACTGTCACAGGACCTTTTTCCCCCTGACAAATAATGTTACAGAGCAAGATGGAGATCGAAAGTATGTTTATGTCACATATATTGTTGAAGAATATTCTTTTCACTTACTGAGTCCACCGATCACTATTCCTAGGGAACCGAAATTAGCAAAGCCACAGAGAGCATAGGTGGCAATAGTCTCAGAACGAATCTGTAAATAAGCATAAACACACAGAAGTAAACATGGTGTGACTCAGCTTAGTTAATCTGACATCCTAACCAGGCTTCCTTTTCTGACAATGGAATCAATATTGACAAGTGAGTGTGCAGTGCATGGTGTCAAACACCTGTTGCTTCCTAGACTTTTTTTTTTTTTTTCCAGTTCCCCTTGAATTTTGAAAGAGGGAAAGGGGCTGTGTGGATTCGGAGACTCTCTACAAAGGATTTGGAATCAGTAGTCTTAGCCTCTACAAATGCTACTTTCTGCCCAATGGTAACTCCTAATATTCATGGCCACTTGCTATAACATGCCAGGCACAGTGCTAACCTACTGAAGATATCAAATTGGTCCCAGAAACTACTCACATTACATTTGTTTGACAAAGGACTTATTGCGAATGTGTAAAGAGCTGTTATAATTTAACAATAAGAAGACAAACACCCAATAAAAAATGGCTAAAGAGATTTCACAAAAGACATGTAAATGGCCAACAAGCACATGAGAAGGTGTTCAGCATCATTTGTCACCAGGAAAGTGCAAATCAAAACAATAACATACCACTACACATCCTTGAAAATGGCTAAAAAATGGACAATACCAAGTGTTGACGAGGCTGTGGAGCAACCGGAATCCTTGTACGTTGTTGGTGGGAATGTAAAGTGACACAGCCTGTTTATAAAGTACGAACATACTTGGCAGTTTCTTATCAAGTTAATAGATACAGGCTGTATCAGTCAGCAATAACACTCTGGAGTTTTCCCAGGAGAAATAAAAACATATGTATGTGAGTGTTTATGGCAGCTACACTCATAATAGCTACAAGCTGGAAACAACCCAAATGTCCTTCGACAGACAAATGGATAAACAAATTATGAATATCTGTAAAATAGAATACTACTCTGCAGTAAGAAGGAAAATAACTAATGCATGCAACAACATGAATGCCAAGTGAGTCCATTTGCATGAAATTTTACAAGCAAAAGTAATTTATAGTGAATGAAAGATCAGGCCGTCTGGGAATGAGGGAGTGGGTAAGGGTACTGTTGACTGCAGCTGGCCATGAGAGAAATTTTCTAGGTGTGATAGACATGTTCTATATATTCACTGTGGATGAAGTTACACAGGTGATATATTTGTCACAACTTGTATATACACCAAAAAAGGGCCTTTTTTGTGCATAAATTATACTTCAGTGAAAAGGCATTATATTAGTAAAAAGGAAACTCATAGGACATCACAGAGGGTTCCTTTCATTCTGGTTGTGGTGTGTGTTTGCCTTTCTTTGGTCCTCAGATCTAACCATCCCATAGGAGTATTAGGTGTCCGCTTAGCAGTGGGAGAATGAGTAATAGTCCTTTCATGGGCAGTAGGAAGATGGGAGGTGAATTTGTAGAAGGATGAGCATGGCCCTCTGGCTCTACTCTGACAGCCAAGAGGTGTTGCTCAGACCAGATAATTCTTTCTCAGGTTGAGGGACCGATCACAGGACACTCAGAAGATTCAGTAGACTTTGTGGTTCACCAGAAACTCACCCAATCTGGCAAAGGCACCCACACAATTGAGGCAATAATTTTCTTTTCCAAAACCCTGAAAAATCTATGATTTGGTTTAAAGAACAAACCAGGAAAATACTACATTCAAAAGTAGTGGTGCCTTTTTATCCTCCAACTAACTGGATTTTTTAAAAGCTCACATCCAAGACTCGAGTGGCCGTGGTAAATTTTCTTGTTGATTATAAGGCCCCTCTTCTCTTTCATGGTTTTCTCAGAACACCTTTGTTGATATTTTCAATCAGCGTGCATATAGCAGGCAGGAAAAAAAATTTCATGTATTTGAGCAGTCTGCTGTTTCTGGAAAAGCTCATCCTCATTCCCTGCTCTCTCTAGTGCTTTTCATTTAGTTCAATTGGCTTCAAAAACAGGCAGGCTTATTAAGAGACCGTGGGGAGGGAGATGGCACAAAGCACTTGAGATATGTCTTTCCTGTTTCTGGGGATCTGCAGGAAGGGATTACACAGATGTGGCCATGTAGGGTTTTATAATAAGAGGAAAAGGAGGCTGAAATGATACTGCTTTGCCTTTTCCCATACATGAGCTCCACTGCTCTGGGAGATGAACAGTATATCATACAGCTCTCCTAGCACCTGAGCAAAGGTGCTGTATGTATAAAGACAGTCTTCGTAGCACTGCTTCCAACGGCAGAAAATTGGTAACAGTGTCCATCAACAAGAGACTGGTTAAAATACATAAAGGTGTGTTCATACCAGAGAATACTATTTCACAAACACCAATGGGGAAAGGCATCCGAGATGTGTTATTACATGCGAAGAGTAAGGTTAAGAGCTTAATAATGGTACAGGAAAAAGAGCTGAGTGGCAGAGAAATAGGGAGGATGACTTACTTTTCCCTCTTGCCTTTTTGTACCTTTTGAATTCTGGACCATGGTATGTATACATTAAATGTAAATAAACAAACATGCAAAGTATTACTTTTATGCTAAGAAAGAAAAGATCACGGAGTAGCAAAGAGCTCATTCTGCGGACAACATGCTACATGCATATTCTGACCTGGATTACACTGGGTTTCGCCTCATAGACCCAGATCTTATGCTTCGGTCATGTGGTGCCTTTTCCGGGAGATGCTGTGACACCCCCACCACTTGTTGGTTGGTAAACAAAAATTGCAGGGACTTATCCCCATTTTGTCGACTGGAAATAAGAAATTGGGAAAAACAAAATGCTTTTGCCATTATGACTCAACAGTAGCAGAAGCTCTTGGGCTCCTGTTTCCAAATACCCTCTGTGGGTCTGCCTCTGGTTGGGCTCACCCCCAACCCAAGTCAGCCCTCCTGTTCTGTCTATTCTCGTAATAACTGTTCACAAACCTGTTCAGCACTGCCAGGATCGTGAGCTTACTTTGCTCATTAACAAAACTACTTTCTCCTGGCAACTGGCAGTTGGGGATGGAAAACAATTCACTTAATTTAGCCCATTGTTTACTTTTGGCAGGGGAGCAAACTGGTTTGTGGTGGCATCCAAACAATGAAGACATTCAGCCAAGCTCCACCGCATGGCCAGTTGAAGAATAAACATTTGAGAAACAGGAGCCCTACAGAGCCTCTGTTATCAGATGTGTGGGTCAAACGCCCCTGACCATAAAATACAAAACAGTACTCTCCTGGAGTCTTTGTAGAATATGTGGGAGTAAATTTGCATGTTTGGTCTTCAGGAGACTGGGACAGATGGTGGTGGTGTTCAGTGGTAGGCAATCTTAATTAGAACCTTAGGCAGCATGCTTTTCCTCCCCTTTCCTTTTAAAGCCAAATACATGCCTAGAACATTTATTATAAATGGCTTGTTTCAGTGAATAATGGTGATGGTCTGAAATGTTCGCCATTTCCCGGAGAGTTTCCATGTGTGTGATAATTCTGTTTTTCAGGAAAGGAAAAGCTGGGGACTTGGCTGTAAAATATGACCTAGGTCTTGGCTTCACCTGAGTTCCTTATCCCATTCAAGGCCAAGCAGACATGAGCATCTCCTTGGAGCCTACTGACCTGAAGTGCTGAGATAGTTGTAGGATGCTTGTCTCAAAAGTTCGGACCATAACCCAAGCTCTTCTCTCACCTCACCCACTTGGAGAGGAGCAACTGTGTCTCCCTATTTCTTTAGGATGTCCAGGCACTACCTTGCCTTTGGGAAGTTTCTCAGAGTTCATAGAATTTCTAAAGCTGGAATGAAGAGACCTTCAAGATTATTAGACAATGAACCCCTGAGGCCGCCTCATCACTTGTTCAAGGCTGTGCATTCAGGGCATAGTTGCATTGCACGTAGAAGCCATGTAGCAACTATTTGTTGATTGACTGACTCCAGTCCCAGCTCACAGGACTCTAGTTTTGGATCCACAGCTCTCAAAAGTAAATGATCACAGGAGTAAGGATTAGCTGTGTTGACACACACAGACACACGCACGCGGATTAATTCAACATAATGGAAATTATGAGGTGCTGTGTTCACTATGGTTCCATGAGATCAGGGATATTTGTTCTGTTTTGTTCTTTGATGTATCCCCAAGTGCCTGACCTGCACCTGCACCTGAAGCACCAGTGACTATTTGACGAATGTATATACGTGATAAAGAAGTGTATTCTGGGGGCACCTGGGTGGCTCAGTCGGTTAAGCCACTGCCTTCGGCTCAGGTCATGATCCTGGAGTCCCGGGATCGAGTCCCGCATTGGGCTCCCTGCTCGGCGGGGAGTCTGCTTCTCCCTCTGACCCTCCTCCCTCTCATGCTCTCTCTATCTCATTCTCTCTCTCAAATAAATAAATAAAATCTTTAAAAAAAAAAAAAGAAGTGTATTCCGAAATCAGTGTATTTACTCACCGACATATATTGCTGTACACCATCCACAAATTTGGGTCCAGCCTCCTTTCTTAAACTGATCAATTTTGAGAGGTGTTCATAAGCCACAAATTCATTGAAAAATGTCTTATAGCCTATGAGTTTGGCAACCATAAAGCTGTCTTGCCAGTCTACTCCCATCATGAAGGAAAAGGGCATGAAGATGTAGGAGCATATTACCTACAAAACCCAAAAACAGATACTTTATTAGAGTGGTGATTTGCTTCCAGTTCTTCTGCCTAATCCTTGTGACAAGATTTTTCCCAACCCCTCTGTGTCTCCTTTAAAGCATAGAAATCCCCTCATATTCCCTTGCCCATCTCTATCCATTAGGAGTCAAGGTTGGCTTTGGATCATTTGAAGTAACCTGGATACCTGGTGTGAGGTCAGTCATTCTCTCCTGGAGGGTGGTAGGAGATTGGGGGGTGGTGAGGGGCAGTGGTGGGAAGATGGGAGATACATGATAAGTGTGTGCATCATGTAAGTATACTATAGGTATTAGGGAGGGCAATTCACAAACCTGTTTTATTTTTAAACAAAGATAGGCAGAAACAAAATGAGGAGAGACATGATGGAATTATACCTCAAAACTCAGTTGTGGGTAGTCAAACATGTTTCCAAGCCAGGACAGGGCTGCATTCACAAAAGACAACAGGGACAGGAAGGCAATCAGATTCGCAGCTATGTTTGCCACCAGGGAGATGGATGAGGATGCTCCCTGTGTTGCGGCTTCTAGGAGGTTCCTTGAATCACTTTATCAAAAAACAGCAATTCCAGAATTATCAAGGTGTTGTCAGTGGATGGACATCACAGGTGTAGAAATGGCATAATCAGAGCTCATTGGTTAGAGACACAAACTCTCAGGCTCATGCCTTCGTCAAAATACCTAAATTCCATGAAACCATGATGGCCTTTGTAACTGCTGAGTGTAGGGGCACCTGGGTGGCTCAGTCGTTGAGCGTCTGCCTTCGGCTCAGGTCATGATCCGAGGGTCCTGGGATCGAGCCCCGAGTCGGGCTCCTTGCTCAGCAGAGGCCTGCTTCTCCCTCTCTCACTCCCCCTGCTTGTGTTCCCTCTCTCGCTGTGTCTCTCTCTGTCAAATAAATAAATAAAATCTTCTAACTGCTGAGTGTAGGTGGTGGGCATATGGGTGTCTAACTGTTATGCTACTCTGTTAATTGGGGGGGATCAATAATGAAAAATTTGGGAAATGATAAAAATATAGGTTTTAAAAATTATATTAAGGTAGCTAGCAGAAAATATTTATAAAATATTCATGGTATAAGAACTAATAATTCAAAGAAGGCCTGAATATCTATCACCTCATTTAAGAAATGGAATGTCACTGTCACCTTTGAGTACCCCCTCTTCCTTAATCTCATCCTCTTCAGTCTCAGAGGTACCTGGCTCCCTAGAAGTTGCTTATCATTTCCTTTCTTTTCATTTTTCCTCTATGAGTGTATGCCTAAATAATATGCTGTATAGGTTTACACATTTGCTTAACTTTGTAAGTGGAATCACACATATTCCATACATGCGTTCTTTGACAACTTGCTTTTCACTGACTGTACCTACATACAAACAAGGGATGAATCTCAGCAACATGCTCGTTGATGGATTCTGTTATTGAATTAGATTCTTTTTTTTTTTTTAAAGATTTTATTTATTTATTCATGAGAGACAGAGAGAGAGACAGAGGCAGAGCGAGAAGCAGGCTCCCCGCGGAGCAGGGAGCCCATTGCGGGACTCGATCCCGGACCCTGGGATCATGACCTGAGCCGAAGGCAGATGCTTAACCGACTGAGCCACCCAGGCGTCCCTGAATTAGATTCTTTTGACTACCCTAAACCCCTTCATTTTTTTCACCCTTTTTTTCTTTCTTTTGTACAGGGCAAAAGAAAATGAATTGATGAGGGGCTAAAGATACCTATATCACACCTTCATTCTCCTATTATATAAGAGACTTCCAGAAATGGTTGTCCCATGGCTCTCCAATGGTCATAAATCAGGGCTCAATAAACACTATACTGTATTTTAAATGAAATATCTACAATGAACCGTTAAGGAATTGTATTGACATTCAAGTATTTAGGAAGCTTTTCAAATATCGAAAAGAGATTTTTTTTGGAAGTCTCGTGAAGTCTAATAGTCACTGGGAAATTAAGTTCACCTTAATACCATGATTCGCTGTGCTCTCCAGTGATCAACTTTCTGCTGTGCTTTGTATTTGGATCCTCCCCCCCGCCCAGGCAACTCCCCAGCTTGTATGAATTAGGCGTCCCACTTACCCACTTTCCATTTGCATGGCATTTTTGAGGGTTATTTTAGGTGTTTCTGTCTCAGGCCAAAAGAGTTTAGCCACGGCCAGTGAGGCAGGTGCAGACATGACTGAGGCAGTTAACAGGTGGGAGGGTGAAACCTGTGATTTCGGGAGAAAGAAGGTCAGCTGAGGTTTGGCTTTTCTGTTGTGTTCAGGATGAATGGCCCAAAAGCCTTACAAGGGAAGAGAAGGGCAGAATTGAACCCTATGCCAGAGAAGTGTTTCTTTGGAGGCTTGGAAGCGCTCAGTGAGCCAAGCTGGCATCACCTTGAGAGTCAGAGGGAAAAGGGAGGAATTGGTGTTAATTGACCACATCCTTTGGGGAGAAGCCCCAAACCAAAATCTAATCATTTCAGAAGAGAATTAATCCTTTGTAAGAACTCCCAGATTCCTCTACCTCTCTGTGGACCTTTTGAATGTTTAAATAGTCCCTAAAGCCCGTATTTCATCATGTCATCAGTTTAGACAGGGGAAGCATCTGGGGGTGCAGGAACGGATACACCCCTCTGTCCTCCTTTCGCTCTCCTGAAATCCGTGGTGTCTTTGTATAATATTCATTTATCCAGCGTCCCTTTAATCTGTAAGTGATTTCTGTTTCCCTCACTGTGGGCCTACTTAAACTCTTTTCCCTTTCCTCCCCACATCCTTATTTTGTTTCAGGATTCTCTTGCCTGCATTTCCAGAACGCCAGTATCTGCATCTCCCTCCCCACTCCCATTCCAGCCAGCACATTTCTGCAGGCAGAATTCCTACGGTGGTGGCGGAATGGACCATCTGCAGAGCCAGACAAGCTACTATTCCTGAGATCTCTGTCACCCTTTTACTCTTCCCTCTTCCTATTGGTTGGCTCTCCAAGGCCCAGATGCAGCGGAGGGATGAAACTCACAGCTGTGCGTTCTTCCATTTCTCCACCGGGGGGTGCCTCATATGTGTGGCTTATAAGCTCCATGCTTGGGGCACAAGCATCAGTTACAATGGTCTGCAGCCCTGGGCCACAGACGACCCGCTCTCCAACTGGGTTGTACATTAGAATGTACAGGAGGAGTTTTAAAAAAAATCGTGATGCTTGGGTCTCACCCCAAGAGATTCTGGTTTAATTATTCTGTGGTATGGGCCTGGGCATTAGGGTTTTTAAAAGTTCCTGGATGATTCTAATGTGCAGGAAGATTTGAGAACTGCTGCTCTAAGCCACAGGTCAAAAAACTTTTTCTGTGAAGGGCCAGAGAGTACACATTTTTGGCTTTTTCAGGCCACAACTACCCAACTCTGTAGCATGAAAGCTGCCATAGAGAAATGAGTAGAAGTAGCTGGTTTCCAGTAAAACTGTAGTTACCAAAAAGGGGGAGCAGTTTAGTTTGACCCATGAGCCATACTTTGCTGACCCCGGGTCTTGTCTGCCTTTACTAGGGACTGTAATAGTGGGTTTTGTTTGTTTGTTTGTTTGTTTTACATATTTAAATGTTTGGCCGAAGTAACCTCATAATATGATTTCATTCTGGCATAATTGGATATCATTCGCATTTAGGTGGCAGGGATTTAAAAGTGAAGCCACAAAGCTCCTCAGGGTCACTCCACTCAAATGCCAAAGGAAGCGTGAGGGACACTCTTTTGGCCTCCTTATCCAGCAGCAGTGGTAAAGAAATGACAGAGATAACAGCAACAAAGAAAGAAGAGGTTGAATTTTCCATAAATTTATCTTCAAACATTCTTACCCCAAAAGAAATGTATGCACCTAACACGCTTCCAGCAATGGTCGAGAACCCAGCGGTCATGATTGCGTGGAGTTCAGACTTGGTGACGTGTGGTAAGTATGGTCGGACTAGCAGGGGAGACTCTGTCTGCAAACAAAGCAAGACTGGATTAAATGTTTCCTTTTAGATTTTAGGAGGGTGTGCCAATCTACTCAAGATTCCTTTTTTTAAAGTGGAACCCAATGACGGGCTCGAACTCATAATCCTGAGATCAAGACCTGAGCTGAGAGGCACCTGGGTGGCTCAGTCGTTAAGCGTCTGCCTTCGGCTCAGGTCATGATCCCAAGGGCCTGGGATCGAGCCCCGCATCGGGCTTCCTGCTCAGCGGGAAGCCTGCTTCTCCCTCTCCCACTCCCCCTGCTTGTGTTCCCTCTCTCGCTGTGTCTCTCTGTCAAATAAATAAACAAAATCTTAAAAAAAAAAAAAAAAGATCTGAGCTGAGACTAAGAGTTGGATGCCCAACTGACTGAGCCACCCAGGTGCCCCAAGATTCCATTTTCTAAAGCAGTTTTTCTTTCTTTCTTTTTAAAGATATATTTATTTATTCCAGAGAGAGAGAGAGAGAGAGAGAGTGCACACACATAAGCAAGAGAGGCAGAGGGAGAGGGAGCGAGAATCTCAGGCCGACTCCACAACAAGCATAGAGCCTGATGCGGGGCTCAATCCCACCACCCTGAGATCACAAGCTGAGTCAAAACCAAGAGTTGGACTTAAAGCAGTATTTCTAAGTGTGAACCACAGACAGCTCCATCAGCATCACCTGGGAACTTGGTAGACATGCAAATTCTCAGACTTACTGATTCAGAAATTCTGGGAATGGGACCCACAATCGTGTTTGCACAAGCCTTCCACGTGGTTCTGATGCATATTCATTTGAGAACACACACCATCGATGTCTGGGTCATGGAACCCTACGTCAGTGTGTATACAGAGTCATGTGTAAAGTCTGCAAAATTTGCAAGGCCAGTTCATATAAGGTCCCCACCAGCCTAGGATTGGAGTCTGATGGCCAGGTATTCTTTTCTAAGGTTGGAAGACTATTGCCCAAGTAACTGCCCTGGCCTTGTGAACTGGTGATTTCCCATCTTCCAGCTTCTTCTTAACAGACCATATACCTCTTTGCTTACACCACAAGGACATAGAGATGCAAGTATAAAAAAATACTAGCAATAACAAGGACAGGTGCCCACAGGCACTTTCCTAATTGGGAATCAGACACCCCACTCTTCCCCTTGGGTGGAAAGGAATTAGAGTGTCATTGTGAGGGCTTGAATCCCATTAAGGAGGACAGGCGGCTTGCAACGTGGGGCTCTCCATAAATAATAGCTGTACTTTTAGCATATTAAGTATCAAATTGAGCACCACAGAAGCATGTGTGCAATTTTACAATTTTC
This sequence comes from Neomonachus schauinslandi, assembly GCF_002201575.2. Taxonomy (NCBI): domain Eukaryota; kingdom Metazoa; phylum Chordata; class Mammalia; order Carnivora; family Phocidae; genus Neomonachus; species Neomonachus schauinslandi. Next base: position 25,238,230 of record NC_058415.1, read on the forward strand.
CCCTCATTATTTGTAATTGTTCTATAAGATTGAATGTGTTGAGCTTCACTTCATGGACTAAATAGAAACTCAGTACATAAGCCCTCTTACCCCGCAGGTAGGAGTAATCACGTCGAGATGGTGTTCTAATTAGTCCTGAGAGATTTTATGACTATAATTATAATAATTTCAACTCCTAGGGAAGGAAGTATGGGCCCCGCCCTAAAGGCTATACTCCAGGCTTGCAAGCAGGGCTTACCAATAAGGCTCAGCCTGCCCGTAGCCATCGTAAGCCTTGGATTTGGAGCCATGTGTTTCTCTGGGTGACTTGAATTTTGTTTCAAATCCAATTTCCTTGGGTAGTGGTGCTGGCAAGCATTCACACGTTGTTTCCTGGGTGTGTGATTCCATTTTGCCTGAAGCTACCTATTCTGAGTGATGAGGATGATTACCATTTCTTCCTTATCCACCCCTTAGGAACACTGTTGTTTTGAAGGACACCCCTTGGCATCATATTTCCTTGCTTAAATAGGCTTCAGGCAAAGCACTTAACCGTGTGATGGATCAGAAAGATGAAAATGCTTTTGCTCATCAGCATTTTTCTTCAGGCCCAGCTAAGACGGACCGTTGGCTAGTTCAGACAAGTTGAGAATAAGCTTAAGTATTTATACAGCTGCAGGGGCATTGGTGGAAAGTCTTTCTTGGCCTCTTTCATTACTATAAGCCTTATACCACGGAAGGTGAGGCTGCCTGTCACATCTTTGCAGCTTCAAGATAAGTGGTGAACTCCTTTGAGTGGGTAACCTGCTAGCCTCTGGAGGGCAGGTCAGAGACCTCAACAATTCAGTCAATTCAGAAAAGACTGGTTGAGAATCGATACAGGAGAAGCCCAGTGCTTTGATAGAATGATTCCATCTTTCCTCCTCTCCGTAAACTTTCAAGAACCCAAATTTGACACTAGTGTGCTGGGACACTTGGAAGGGATCTCTCTCAGACACTCTTTTTCTCTCTCTCTGGAATCTGGACATTGTCAGTGCTGGGGGTTCCTTATTTTGACACCCTACCCCTAACACTAAAAAACAATAATACCATTGTATTTCTTATTCTACTTTCTAGGAAGCGTATCCATTTCAGCAGGTGTTTTGTTTTTTTGAGATTACAACTTACCTGTCCAACAAATATATTGCCAGCAGCAACTACGGATTCAATAGGAGATGATCCCATAGTAACGAGCATTACCCATCCAACCTAAAAGGGGAAAAGGGACAAAGTCAGTGAAGAGCTGTTTGTATACACAACACTTCAAAGTAGGGATGAAAATCTTTGGAGGAAAATGCCTTCCACCCTTGTGGGCAGGCCAGTGATGGTGCTAAATATGAGTGTATGTTACCTAGTCTATAGGGCGGACCCATCCAGTCCTCCTGTGTGAATGGTAACGCTGAATCATTGTATATACTTTGAATTCATACATTCAATATACAAACAATTGTCTATTGAAACATTGTATAAGAGTAATAAATTATAATAATTGCTAACAGTCATGACAAGCTTTACTGCATTCCAAGTACTGTTTTATGCTCTTGATCCAGGTAACGTATCTAATTATCATAATAACCCTTTGAGGGAGGTCCTGTAATCATAGCCATTTTATAGAAAAGGCATCCAAGGCACAGAACAGTTTAGTTATTTTGTCTAAGATCGCCCAGCTAATAAGTGGTGGGATGTAGCTGAGGTTTGGCCTTTTTTACTAAACTCTCAAATGAACATGGTTTATGGTCCCCCTAATGCACTGGCCCTTCCAACTAGAGACTGTGGTGCCCACTTCAGGATGGGGACCTCCTGTTGTATTCTCTCCTTCCTTTCTGCTTAGACGTGAGCACAGGAATGCTGAATGTTTAAGTCAACAATCAGAAAAATATGGGCCCTGGCACACTCTTGATGAAATTCTGACTTTTGCTCGTGTTCTGGTTTCTTTCTCTCCCTCCCTCCCTCCGTCTCTTGTATGTATTTACAAGGATCAAAGGAGGGCTATGGCTATGCCCAAACTCTGTCTGCACTGCTCGGCTTGTGTGCATTTGAACTAACTCACACATTTCCTCATGTTTCGATTTAACACGAGTGTAGTAGAACTGACAGTTGCTGGGGTGGCAGGAATGAGATGAACCTTTTGGACCTTTTATCCCCTAAGTTTGTGTGTGCTTATCAAACTCCCTCAGAAACGCAAAGCAGCTTCCCTTTCTTGCTTCGATCCTCTAGCAACTCCTAGACCAAGAGTCTCCATTTTGCAATGTCCCGAGGAGAAGCAGGGACTCGGTAAGGCACAGGGAAGACAGCCAGGATGAAGGAAGGATGCTGTGCTCCCCACAGGTGTCTGCTTTGCTGGAGTCAATTCTTTGGTTAAAGAAGTAATTACTAAGGTTTTATGAAGATAGCCAGTAACCACTGACTGCGAATCAAAGCCCCATTAGAAGTCCCCATTAGTTGCCTCTAGGGCTCCATGTAGGTTTTTTTGGTTGGGGTCTGATAACTTGGGGAGGAAGATGAGGTGGTGGTGAATCTTGCTACAAACAGAAAGGCACTTTGGGAAGACCTGGATAAAAGGCATTTAAGACTTTGTCCCTGAAATAATTGCTGTACACCTGTCACCCAATCCCTTCAAGTCCCAGTACCTTTCTTTTTTTTTTTTAATATTTTATTTATTTATTAGAGAGAGAGAAAGCACAAGCAGGAGGGAGGGGCAGAAGGAAAGGGAGAAGGAGAAGCAGACTCCCAGCTGGGCAGGGAGCCTGATTGGGGCTCGATCCCAGGACTCCGAGACCATGACCTGAGCCGAAGGCAGATGCTTAACTGAGCCACCCAGGCACCCCAAGTCCCAGTACCTTTCTAATGATCCACTGCATCAATCCAAGGTAGTAGAGCATGGACATTACGGTGCTGAAGAAAATCACGATTGGCAGGACCTAGGGGCGAGGTGGGGGCATGAAAGCAATCATGGGCTGATGTTGGCCTCAGTAGGATTAGTAGAGTTCAGATCAGGTCCTTTTTCTGTCTCCTTATCCCCGCTGACACCATCATCAAAATCATCAGCAATGTCATTTTGAACTAAATGACACTTTAATCAGGCAGTGCCCCCCCTCCCCCTTTACCGTCTCTTCTTTGAACTTGCTGTGGATAAGCTTGAGTATATTTCATAGGAAATTGACATTTTTTGTTTCTCTGCAATGATGAGCTTTTCTTACTGCAGCTTCTCAGAGAAGGAATGCAGTGTCAGGGGAATTCGTAATAACTAGATCAACAAACTGAAGGCCACTGACAGATATTCTTGAAGTTCTGATATTAAACAGCCTCATTAGCAGAGGATCCTGGTCAAAACTGAGTGTGAGTAGCCTCTCAGATCCTTATTTATAGGGGCTACACAGATCAGATATAGCGCGGTAGGTGCTTACCCACACTGCCTCTCATAAAGTAAGCACCCGTTCGTTTAGCTTTTAAAATATAATTATTTTACTTTTAGACTGTTTTTAATCACTAAAAAAAATAAATAAACTTGGGAAACTAGTTTGCTTCTGTGATACCAGAGTTGTCTTTTTCTGGATCCTGTTTCCCTGATGCTATTTGGGTGCCTTTGAGGCAGCCTGTGTTTCCACAGTGAATAGTTTCTACCCTGCAGGGAACACACTTTGCTGTGGGCTGGGTCCCTCCACACCCCTACCCATCTGTACCCTTCCCCTCTGTTCCCCAGCTAAATGACCAGGGACAGGCTGCCACCAGAGGCATAGAATGACCGAGGACAATTTGTACAGGATCTAATTTAGAAAAATCTATTAATAATATATATTAAAAGACATTTGGTGCCATTATTCAGAGCTCAGTCACTTATGTGCTTTTATTGGCTTTAATGGGCAAGCAGAGCCTTCCTGAAAGCTTCGGGGAATTAAAGGAGCTTATCTCTTGAATGTTCCCACAGGGATTCTGCTTTGGCAGAAAGGATGGAGGCCCCTGCTCTGGGGAAGAGGAAGGAAGGTGGGTAGGAAATGTCTAAAGACACTGGTGCAGTCTGGGCAGCAAGTTATGCCTTCCTTGTGACTTTCTTTTTCCCAGTTCTGGGTTCAATTCATGATATGAGCATATTTCTATCTCAGTTTGTAAACACTTGGCCTTTTGGAGCTGGCTTAGTCATCTCGGCACCAAAGCATCAAATCAGCAGTTTTTAAAAAAAGAGCAATTAAAAAAAAGATTCAGCATAAACGTTGACCTAACTGAAGCGGGGTGGTTTGGAGGTAAATTCAGAGTCCCTAAGTGAGAAAACAAGTTAGAAGTGTACGAACAATAACACCACAAAAAGAGAATGCTGAAGGAAAAGCCGAATTCATCTTTCTGCCTCATCAACAAGTATTTGTAGGGTCTTTACAGGGGAAAGCGAGCTTCCTGGGGCTTGTGGGAGTGCAGGGAGGCCAGCTTGCCTTTCCCCTGGAGCATAATGTCCCTCCTTTGGTTGGGAGAAGGCCCAGCCTCCAGGCCCGCTGTGCTGAAGGAAAGACAGGAAAGGTGTAGCATGGAGATGGCTCTGGAAGAAGAGAGGCTCATGTGGGTGAACAGCTGTCTCCTTCTGGGAGATGGAGGGGGTTCCTGAGCACAGAGCTGTCACTGATCCCAGGCCTGATATGCCTCCTCATTGCCAACTGCCAAATGTTCCTTTCCCTGATGCCTCAGATACTATTGTCCCATATGATTTTTCAGAAGTATCTCAGGCAATGCTAGGAGCCCCCCTCAAAAGTATTTGTATATTTCTGACTTCCTCTAGATGTTTCCCTCCATGCTATGGCAACAAAGTAAAATGTTTGCATTCTACTGACTTCAGAGAAAATCTGATAAATGCAAAAAGGCAGTGATGTGCTATCCACCTAGGACATGCCTGGCAGGTGGATATTTGGTTTCTGGTCAGTTTCTATCAGAATATCTACAAAGAAGCAGAAGGTACTGAAAAGGAAGTAACTACTTCGAAAGGGGATTTGGTTTACCTTAAATGCAAAGAAGTGGTCTGCGTATGTCTCACCGAAGACAAATTCAGCACCAGCGTTAGTGTATTCCAAGAAGGTCTGAGTTAAAGGAAGGAAAAACAGATGATCATTACAACCACGGAGTTGGTGGTTAGAGTCCACAGGACCTCCCGGGCTCTGCAGAGGGGGAGCCCAGCAAACTTGCTGGTTAGATATGGCAGGTAAATTTTCATAGCCTTCCCTGCTCCAGTGGATGGCGTGGAAGAATATTTTTGAACTATACCCGCATACAGATTTCTTGTCATTTGTGACGTTCAGTCTGACTCCAGGATGCTCGAGAAGGAGCCAGGTCTGTCAGTTTGTTCCGGAAAAGCCCTCGATGGCACACAGGTGGTGCTAGTTAGCACTCGATACAAAGAAAGCCTGTTTCTCTGTTTGTGGAACCATCTTAGAAGTGTGACCCCTCTGGGGCAGGACGAAAGGGACAGTCGGGATAGGGGAGTGATGCAGTGGATGATACGGGGGAGGGACAACTGTAATATTAATAAACTAGACAGATTAACGTGTTTACACAAACAAAAATGTGAGTCAACTCATGGAGATGAAGAAACCTATTTCTGACATGTCTTGAGGATTATATCCAAATGTCAGAAGCACTTATAAGCAAGATGTTCATTTGAACCCAACTTACCTGAACTTGTTGGCCCAACCAATTGAAAGCCATAAATCCAGGGTCAGTCCTTAGGATTAAGAGACCGAGAAGAAACTGTAACCCAATTCCCCAAAAGACAGGCCTCCAGTAAACCTATGCGGAAAGATGAAGAGATAGAGCTTACTAGAAAATGAATGCTAAGCTCAGCATACACGCCCAGAGGGTCACTATTTCCTTGGAAGCTTCTCACACGTGGCCTATGATCCACCTTCTTTGGGAGGCCAAAGCAATTGTGAGCAGAGAATCCCTTGATAGAATCATGACCCCAGATCTCAGGGTTGCATTCCTTCTTTCAAATCCCGAGTTTGAAGCCTTCAGTCCCTGGAGAGTAGGTAACCATTATATCATGATAAAATAACTTAGACACAAAGAGTAGTCTTAGAGGGGCCATTAAAGGAAGAAGGATCTGGTCCTCTTCATTGTGCTGTAAATGTTAGAGACATATAATTATTTCCCCTCTCTGGAAAATGGAAAGGCAGAACATGGCTTCTCTCTGTGTGCCCAAGGTTTGTTAATCTGACAATTTGTAAGTGAATTAAGTGAAATTCCACCCTGTTGAGGGGCTCTCATTTCACTGTAAAAGGAGCCAATTAACTCTAATGCAGAGCCAGGGAGTGCAGCAGGAATGGACAATCATCTGCTTTCATTTTGGTGCGGAGATGAGTGGGCTGCAAAGAACTGTGGGATCGGAGGCATAGAAACCAGTGAAGATGCTGACCCGAGATGGGAAAGCACTTTGGATCCTATTAGGTGACTTGTTTTTCTTGGGTCAACCTTTCAGAAAGCCAGTAAAACCTTCTGGAGTTTGCCATTCTGAGTCGTGAGTGAAAGCTTCGATGTCTCCGAATTCTTGCCCATTTAATGGGTTACAGGCGGACAGAATGAGAATGAGAATTGAATTCAGTGGGAACAAAACTGTTTAAGGACAGATTTTTGCAGTAAAATAACCTAACTTGCAAATAGAAATTTGATGAACTGCAGAATCCAGTGGTAGAATATTAGATTATTTACTGGCCTGGGGAAACCAGGATCAAAATAGATAAATTTTCTTTGTGTGTTTGATGGAGGGAGGTGGGGTACATGAGTAGAAATTGGACTTGGCAGGAGAGAACACCTCACTGGTGGTGTAACTGGCAAATTACTGAGAATGAAAAATGAGAGAGTACTAGTACTAAGAAAGCTCGGGAAGAAAGGCACCCTAGCCACTTAGTATAGCATAACAAGGTAAGACAAATACTGAGTAACAGTGGAATTCTCTCACACTCACTATTTTGATCAATTTAGACATGAGGGGGAAAAAAAGAGGGGAAAAGCTGAAAAGGATTGATTTCATACTTACTTTGGTTGGATACTTGGAAAATAGAAATATCAGGATAATGTACATTATAAGCCCACCAAAGGAAACCAGCTGCTGTTGGCCCAATTTGGCAGTGTCAAAGATCAGCCACAAAATAACTCCCAGGATCAGTAAGCTCCAAATCACCCTAAGAGAATCAGAAAGGAGGCATCAGCATCATTTGTTGCGCTAACCTGAAAATCTGGAGCAAGCTTAAACTAACAAACAAAAAATTTATTAAGAGTAGCATACCCTGGCAAGTTATGCTTCTAGAGATTGCACAGACCCTCTTTAGTTGTGGCTATAAAGGCAAATAGCCAAAAAAAAAAAAAAAAAAAAAAAATTAAGCACTGCTTGAAGCACATTCTATAATTCTTGGGCTCTTTGCTGGTTCAAGGACATACCAAAGGGTTCAGAGATGAGAAAGGATGCTTTAGAGAGGGAAGACTGGTGATTTCTTTGAGAGATCTGCTGGGAGTCCTGACTTCTGTTTTAGGAGATGGGAGAGATTTTACCTTTCTTCCCTTTAGGGGAGAACTTGAAATGTGTTCTCTGAAGATGGGGGACTTCAGTTGAGCCTCAGAGACCTAAGTTGGACTTCAGGATGGGTTCTGACTCCTTGGCGGATCCAGTGGGCATGACAAGTTTGACTCACAGCTTGGAGGGCAGAGCCAGAAGGCATGCTGTGTTGGGATTGCACAATCCTGTGTTATTAGGTCAAGGATTTGTGAACTTTCCTGGTACATCCCCTGTGAGCCATTCTGGGGAGAACCTGTCCTGTGTCCAATCCACTAGGGCCACCTGGAGGAAGAAGAGGTCCCACAGAAAGAGGCTGAAGGAAAAGCCCTGAGTGGTCACTCATAGGATATGGGGTCCTATAGGAAAGAGTCAGCTTTAATAATTCACAGGGTCTTCCTCTCAGAGAGGCCAGCTTCAGGCCCAGAGCAGAAAGCTGCCTCCCCAAGTCAGAACTGTCCCATCATTTGGACAACATTTTATCATTTAGTGGCACTTGAAATTAAAGCAGTTTGTAGGGACGTTTGAACATATCTTGAACGAGTCATTGCCCCATCTAGGCCTTGATTTCCTGTTTGTAAAATGAAGGCATTATAACAAGCATTATAACTCGGTTATTTCTTGTTTCAATAGCCCATAAATGAGGGAGCAATTTTAGAACACGTTTTTGGAACAGTGTTGGAAAAGACTAACATCCCTCTCAAAAGTAACAAGAGGACTGGGTGCATTTACCACTTCATCCAGAACCAATGGCTGTTTAGGAGCGTTTTGCCAGGAGACAGGCACTCATCGATTCGATTCTCATATTTGGCCATAAAGTAATCCCAGACCACAAAGAAGATGGCGGCCACAGTGATCACGAAAAGGGGAAGGGCTCTCTGAAAGTTTAGCACACAAGCTGCAATCACCATCTGCAGGTAACCTGTTGAGAAAGTGAGCACAGACATGGAACATCACCCACACCAAGCTGCCGACCAGCCTCCAGCACTGACATGGCTCAGCCAAGGGGAGGTTCAGTCAAGAAGCCACTGAATGCAGAGTTGTGTGGCGTTCGCTGCATGGCCTGAAAAGCCTAGAATACTAGCTGGCCCAGTACAGAGGAAGCTTTCAACGCTGCTGTTCCCTGTTTCAGCTATCTGAGCACCAACCAAGCCATTGACCTTGGAGGTGCAGTGATCCTCAATTAATGTCAGCAGACTTGGGTGCGAGGGTTCACATTTTATAGACAGGAGTGTTTTGCAAAATGGGCTGTGGAACCGTTTGATTTGGAGGGAGTCAATAGAGGGGACCTGCTCATCGGCAAAGATAGGCAAAAGGAATAGCCTACATGACCCCAGGCTCCTGCTCACATTGTATTTGCATGAAGTGTGAATTGCTTAGATTGCCCCCTGCAATTAGGTTCCCACCCGGTGAGTATCACCATGTTTTCTAGTTAGCTGGATTTGCATTAACCAACCCTTAAATCCATTACAACAACAAAGGCTGTAAGAGTAGGGGACCTAAATAATTAGCTCCTGGCTGCATAAACTGAACAGGGAAACAATCTGCATAGGCAACCCCAGTCGAGACCCACCACTTGGGGCTTCTTGATTATCCTCTCTGCTTCTCTGGATTCACCAAAGTCCGGGGGAACAGAAAGATTAGAAAGATTTATTTTCTGTCTACAGAAAACTAATATTTGGGGGATTCTCAAAAAAAGACGCTGGCATCCATCCTTCCTTTCATTATTTACCTAGTAGTAAGATGTCCCAGATGATGTACCAAAGGGTGGTTTTGTGTTTCTTATAAAAATCACAAACTGTATCATACTTCCTTTCCAGATACCTGTAACAACATAAAAGCAAAAAGGTAGGCAGAAGTAAACACCAAAAACATGAAATAAACTGACACACTGAGCTAGGTGAGGCTTTGTAAATCAAGCAAGCAAACGAACAAATTGGCGAAGTGTATGTCCTACAAAATAGAAATGGGATACTCATCTCATTTAAGACTACAAGCAGCCATGGCTTGGATCAACTTTTGCTTCGTGGATGTGCCAAGCCCTGAGGGCTTACAGAAATGCAGAAAACATGCTTCTGGAAAAAGAGCAGGAGAGCTGGTAACTAAACAAAAGCCGAAAATAAATCATAAGACGAGAGTGTTTCTCACTGGACTCTGAGGGCCTCTGATAGCTTTTAAGCCACAGTTATGAAATGTTGATTTTAGAAACTCTCATCCCTTCTGGTCTCACAAAGTTTGAGTAAGCGGGTTGTTCCCTGTGCTGGCTTACCGTATGTTTTAGTGGGAGACTGACAGACTTCACTGGGTGCTTGAAATATAAAGAAGGGTTTTGTGGAGTTCAGAGCTACCAGCCAGCAGGTTGTAATATAGCTTTCCAGAAAGTTCTGGCATTGTTGGCATGCCTTTGTTTCTGTCCAGAGCTTTGTTAGGGGGTGGTGGGTAGTGAGTGAGCAATATGTGCATCCAATCACTCGTGCTGGGGAGGACGGTGTCCATCAGCGAGTGAGTTTGGAGGGGCCTCAGGGCCATACACACAGTGACTGTCCTCTACTTTTCCTGGGGTGCTCCTGGTTCCCTCCATTCCTGCCGTGAAATCTGGCTTCCCTGCACTCACCTCTTTCCTCAGTGCCCCTTCTAATGGAGACCTCTTCTCCCACTGGAGGAAGGAATTTATTCACACATTTAATCATTGCCACTTCTAGTTCCTAGAGGAGATTCCTCATCTCCAGGATCTCAAAGGACTCAACCCTGAGCTGGGACCTCCCCTCCACTTCTCCACCTTGTAGCAGCTATGCCTGTGTGTCCAAGTCTTGGCGCCCCCTGCACGTTTCAGGTTAGAGCCCAAGCCCCTCACTCCTACAACACCTTGCATCTCCTCGGACAGAGGCATTCCTCTGTGCTTTACTCCTACTGTCTTCTTTGATCATATTTTGTGATGAAGTCTTGACTGGCTAACTTCCTGGAGAAAGATGTGAACCCAGTTGCACCAGGACCCTTGGAGATGAGGCTGCTTGATGGGCATTTGTTGAATTACCAGATAAATGAAGTGGTAGTGTGTGTTGCTTATCTGGAACAGTATTCTACCATTGTGGGTTGGGACCCATCAGTGGATTATGAAGAGCACAGCGCGGGACACCCTTCTTTAATAAGAAAGAATAGGATGTATGAGAGCATATCACACATAGTAATGATGAGTCTTACTTCATGAAAACTTTGATGTTATGTATGTTAGTGAATTAGAAATACTGATCCAGAAGATATGGAGGAAATAAAAGTTCAGTAAAGACTAAGTTTTCATGGTTGAATTTAGGAAAGGTTGATGATCCATCATCTTCAATTTCTGATAGTGTTTCAAAGTGGCAGAGGTGGAGGGCAACATTGAATTGAGCACATTCATGTACTTTAGGTTGGATTCATCAGATTCTTTAATTGCACAGAATGTATGTGGTCCAAGACAGCAATCTCACACTGCATAAAGTAAAGTAGCTCGAAATAGAGGCTTCAGCCACTTGGTTATCTTGACTAGACCACTTCTGTCCTCCTGGTGATTGCTTCTATCCCATTAACATTAGGGGAAACCTGAGTACCTTTGCCCACCCAAGAGAATTTCTCAGCCTCTGGGGTCAGAGATCCATAAAGTAAAATGAAAGATGGAACTAAGCTCAGGTTTCTGAGGTAGTAAATATTTTGGATGGTGACAAGAGCTTTTAATCCTAATTCTCACCAACTCCAGAGATACCTTCTGATGCATAAAAACAAAGTTCCTCAGAGACATAGAAATTTAAATAAAATTTAAATGGGCATTCAGAAACTTGACAAATACTTGAGTGTTATGACAAACCAGACAATCTTGGACTAGGAATCAGAAGCTGAAATTGTTAAGTTAGCTTTGTTCCTTGCTAGCTGACTAACCTTGAGTAGGTCACTTCTCTGAGCTTCATTTTCCTGGTCCAAAAAATAAAGAAAACAGTTTGCCTCTCTTACCTCATGGGGCAATAAGGAGTTGGAATACCTTCAGGATACTACAACGTAAGAGCAAGTTTGTTGGGACTTAACGTGGATTGGGTTTTGAGAAATCAATTGCTTATTGATTGGCATTGAGAAGATGAATTAACTACTTTTGCATGGACTGGAGCAATTAGTTGGTAATTTATGCCTTTAATTAGAAGACTGTCCTGGATATTGGGTTCCCAAGATATCAGCAGTTTGAATTTACCACAGTGATTATCATAGAGCATTAATTTTTCTGAAAATGGTGTTGGGTGGGTAGTAGGGAAGGGGGATTGGTGGTAGTGGTGGTAATAGATAATAAATAATAATAAATGTTTAAAATTAGATGAGGATAAAACAAAGTGGCAAAACCAAATAGGAGGTCAGTATGGTTACTTCTCTGGTTTAAACCCGTACCCTTTTTGATGTGTCTCTGGATCATCCTCCTCATCTTCTTTGTTTCTTAAAGAATCCTGCTCAATGGTGACTTGCTCTTCATCCTGGAAATCAAATGTTGCAGCAGAGAGGGAATAATGAGAATCCAGGGCATAATGGACCCTCATCTCTTTTGCTCAGAATTTTGGCAAAGGACTGACAAAAGCTCTTTTAAAATTATTATGCAAGAAGATAGCTCCTATTATCTACTTCTGCAGACATTTTCCCCTTTATCACAAAAAATCCAGATCACACTTCTCTCTCCTTTTTCTTCCAAAGGAGCTTTTGGGGTTTCCTCTTTTTCTTTAGGGAATAGGCTTATATCTCTACTTTTTGCTCCTGTCTCTACTGCAGTCATTCAACCCCTGCTCTGTTTTCAGGCATGAGCTAAATGAACTTAATATCAGAGGCTGCATAAATCTCCTTTTTTTAGCATTTTAATATTTTATTAACATATAATGTATTATTTGTTTCAGGGGTACAGGTCTGTGATCCATCAGTCTTACACAATTCACAGCACTCACCATAGCACATACCCTCCCCAGTGTCCATCACCTAGCCACCCCTTCCCTCCCACCCCCCTCCACTCCAGCAACCCTCAGTTTGTTTCCTGAGATTGAGAGTCTCTTATGGTTTGTCTTCCTCTCTGGTTTCATCTTGTTTCCTTTTTCCCTCCCTTCCCCTATGATCCTGTCTTGTTTTTCCAATTCCGCCTATCAGTGAGATCATATGATAATTGTCTTTCTCTGATTGACTTATTTAGCTTATCATAATACCCTCTAATTCCATCCACATCATTGCAAATGGCAAGATTTCGGGGTTTTTTGATGGCTGCATAATATTCCATTGTGTGTGTGTGTGTGTGTGTGTGTGTGTGTGTGTGTGTATTGTATCACATCTTCTTTATTCATTCGTCTGTTGATGGACATCTGGGCTCTTTCCATAGTTTGGCTATTGTGGACATTTCTACTATAAATATTGGGGTGCATGTACCCCTTCAGATCATTACATTTGTATCTTTGGGGGAAATACCCAGGAGTGCAATTGCTGGTCATAGGGTAGCTCCATTTTCAACTTTTTGAGGAACCTCCATACTGTTTTCCAGAGTGGCTGCACCAGCTTGCATTCCCACCAACAGTGTAGGAGGGTTCCCCTTTCTCCACATCCCACCAACATCTGTCGTTTCCTGACTTGTTAATTTTAGCCATTCTGATTGGTGTGAGGGGGTATCTCATTGAGGTTTTGATTTGGGTTTCCCTGATGCCAAGTGATGTTGAGCACTTTTTCATGTGTCTGTTGGCCATTTAGATATCTTCTTTGCAGAAATGTCTGTTCATGTCTTCTGCCCGTTTCTTGATTGGATCATTTGTTCTTTGGGTGTTGAGTTTAAGACGTTCTTTACAGATTTTGGATACTGGCCCTTTATCGGATATGTCATTTGCAAATATCTTCTCCCATTCTTTCGGTTGTCTTTTGGTTTTGTTGGCTGTTTCCTTTGCTGTGCAAAAGCTTTTTATCTTGATGAAGTCCCAATAGTTCATTTTTGCTCTTGCTTCCCTTGCCTTTGATGATGTGTCTAGGAAGAAGTTGCTGCAACTGAGGTCGAAGAGGTTGCTGCCTGTGTTCTCCTCAAGAATTTTGATGGACTCCTATCTCCCATTTAGGTCTTTCAACCATTTGCAGTCTATTTTTGTGTGTGGTGTAAGGAAATGGTCCAGTTTCATTCTTCTGCATGTGGCTATCCAATTTTCCCAACACCATTTGTTGAAGAAACTGTCTTTTTTCCACTGGACATTCTTTCCTGCTTTGTCGAAGATGAGTTGACCATCGAGTTGAGGGTCCATTTCTGGGCTCTCTATTCTGTTCCATTGATCTATGTGTCTGTTTTTGTGCCAGTAAATACTGTCTTGATGATGACAGCTTTGTAATAGAGCTGGAAGTCCGGAATTGTGATGCCGCCAGCTTTGCTTTTCTTTTTCAACATTCCTCTGGCTATTCGGAGTCTTTTCTGGTTCCATACAAATTTTAGGTTTATTTGTTCCATTTCTTTGAAAAAAGTGGATAGTATTTTGATAGAGATTGCATTAAATGTGTAGATTGCTCTAGGTAGCATAGACATTTTCACAATATTTGTTCTTCCAATCATTGAGCATGGAACGTTTTTCCATTTCTTTGTGACTTCCTCAATTTCTTTCATGAGTATTCTATAGTTTTCTGAGTACAGATCCTTTGCCTCTTTGGTTAGATTTATTCCTAGATATCTTACGGTTTGAGTGCAATTTTAAATGGGATTGACTCCTTAATTTCTCTTTCTTCTGTCTTGTTGGTGTATAGAAGTGCCACTGATTTCTGTGGGTTGATTTTATATCCTGCCACATTACTGAATTCCTGTATGAGTTCTAGCAGTTTTGGGGTGGAGTCTTTTGGGTTTTCCACATAAAGTATCATATCATCTGCAAAGAGTGAGAGTTTGACTTCTTCTTTGCTGATTCCAGTGCCTTTTATTTCTTTTTGTTGTCTGATTGCTGTGGCTAGGACTTCTAATACTATGTTGAATAGCAGTGGTGATAGTGGACATCCCTGTCACGTTCCTGACCTTAGGGGGAAAGCTCTCAGTTTTTCCCCATTGAGAATGGATACTCGCTGTGGGTTTTCATAGATGGCTTTTATGATATTGAGGTGTGTACCCTCTATCCCTATACTCTGAAGAGTTTTGATCAAGAAAGGATGCTGTACTTTGTCAAATGCTTTTTCTGCATCTATTGAGAGGATCATATGATTCTTGTTCTTTCTTTTATTAATATATTGTATCACATTGATTGATTTGCAGTTGTTGAACCAACCTTGCAGCCCAGGAATAAATCCCACTTGGTCATGGTGAATAATCCTTTTAATGTACTGTTGGATCCTATTGGCTAGTATTTTGGTGAGAATTTTTGCATCCATGTTCATCAGGGATATTGGTCCGTAATTCTCCTTTTTGATGGGGTCTTTGTCTGGTTTTGGGATCAAGGTAATGCTGGCCTCATAAAATGAGTTTGGAAGTTTGCCTTCCATTTCTATTTCTTGGAACCGTTTCAGAAAAATAGGTATTAATTCTTCTTTAAATGTTTGGTAGAATTCCCCTGGGAAGCCATCTGGCCCTGGGCTCTTGTTTGTTGGGAGATTTTTGAGGACTGCTTCAATTTCCTTAGTGGTTATGGGTCTGTTCAGGTTTTCTATTTCTTCCTGGTTCAGTTTTGGTAGTTTATATGTCTCTAGGAATGCATCCATTTCTTCCAGGTTATCTAATTTGCTGGCATAGAGTTGCTCATAATATGTTCTTATAATTGTTTGTATTTCTTTGGTGTTGGTTGTGATTTCTCCTCTTTCATTCATGGTTTTGTTGATTTGGGTCCTTTCTCTTTTCTTTTTGATAAGTCTGGCCAGGGGTTTATCAATCTTGTTAATTCTTTCAAAGAACCAGCTCCTCATTTTGTTGATCTGTTCTACTGTTCTTTTGGTTTCTATTTCATTGATTTCTGCTCTGATCTTTATTATTTCTCTTCTCCTGCTGGGTTTAGGCATCTATTCTTCTCTGGACAAAATGACAAAACGGAAAAACTCACCTCAAAAAAAAGAACAAGAGGCAGTACTGACTGCCAGGGACCCAATCAATATGGACATTAGTAAGATGTCAGAACTAGAGTTGAAAATGATGATTATAGGGCACCTGGGTGGCTCAGTCAGTTAAGCGTCTTGCCTTCAGCTCAGGTCATGATCCCAGAGTCCTAGGATCGAGTCCCTCTTTGGGCTCCTTGCTCACTGGGGAGCCTGCTTCTCTGTCTGCCCCTCCCCCTGCTCCTGCTTACTCTCTCTCTCTCAAATAAATAAATAAATAAATAAATAAAAAACTAAACAAAATGACGATTATAAAAATACTAGCTGGGCTTGAAAAAAAGCATAGAAGATCCTAGAGAATCCGTTTCTGGAGAAATAAAAGAACTAAACTCTAACCAAGTCAAAATAAAAAAGGCTATTAATGAGGTGCAATTAAAAAAATGGAGGCTCTAACTGCTAGGATAAATGAGGCAGAAGAGAGAATTGGTGATATAGAAGACCAAATGATGGAGAATAAAGAAGCTGAGAAAAAGAGAGATAAACAACTACTGGATCACAAGGGGAGAATTCGAGAGATAAGTGGTACTGTAAGATGAAACAATATTAGAATAATTGGGGCCCCAATGAAAAAGAAAGAGAGAGAGGGGAAGAAGGTATATTGGAGCAAATTATAGTGGAGAACTTCCCTAATTTGGGGAAGGAAACACGCATCAAAATCCAGGAGGCACAGAGAACTCCCCTCAAAATCAGTAAAAATAGGTCAACACCCCAACATCTAATAGTAAAACAAGTCTCAGAGAAAAAGAGAAAATCCTGAAAGCAACTCGGGACAAGAGATCTGTAACCTACAATGGTGGAAACATTAGATTGGCAGCAGACCTATCCACAGAGACCTGGCAGGCCAGAAAGGACTGGCATGATATATTCAGAGCACTAAATGAGAAAAATATGCAGCCAAGAATACTATACCCAGCTAGGCTGTCACTGAAAATAGAACGAGAGATCAAAACCTTCCAGGAGAAACAAAAACTAAACGAATTTGCAAATACCAAACCAGCCCTACAAGAAATATTGAAAGGGGTCCTCTAAGCAAAGAGAGAGCCTAAAAGCAACATAGACCAGAAAGGAACAGAGACAATATACAGTAACAGTCACCTTACAGGCAATGCAGTAGCACTAAATTCATATCTTTCAATAGTTACCCTGAATGTAAATGGGCTAAATGCCCCAATCAAAAGATATAGGGTATCAGACTGAATAAAAAAACAAGACCCACTGATATGCTGTCTGCAAGAGACTAATTTTAGACCCAAAGACACCCCCAGATTTAACGTGAGGGGGTGGAAAGCCATTTATCATGCTAATAGATATCAAAAGAAAGCTGGAGTGGCAATCCTTATATCAGACAAATTAGATTTTAAACTAAACACTATAATAAGAGATGAGGAAGGACACTATATCCTACTTAAAGAGTTTATCCAACAAGAAGATCTAACAATTTTATATATCTATGCCCCTAACATGGGAGCAGCCAATTATATAAGCCAATTAATAACAAAAGCAAAGAAACACATTGACAACAATACAATAATAGTAGGGAACTTTAACACCCCCCTCACTGAAATGGGCAGATCATCTAAGCAAAAGATCAACAAGGAAATAAAAACTTTAAATGACACACTGGACCAAATGGACTTCACAGATATATTCAGAACATTCCATCCCAAAGCAACAGAATACACATTCTTCTCTAGTGCCCATGGAACATTCTCCAGAATAGATCACATCCTAGGTCATAAATCAGGTCTCAACTGGTACCAAAAGATTGGGATCATTCCTTGCATATTTTCGGACCACAGTGCTTTGAAACTAGAACTCAGTCACGAGGAAAGTCAGAAAGAACTCAAATACATGGACGCTAAAGAGTACCCAATAAGGAATGAATGGGTCAACCAGGAAATTAAAGAAGAATTAAAAAAATTCATGGAAACCAATGAAAATGAAAACAACTGTTCAAAATCTTTGGGATGCAGCAAAGGTGGTCCTAAGAGGAAAGTATATAGCAATACAAGCCTTTCTTAAGAAACAAGAAAGGTCTCAAATACACAACCTAACCCTACATCTAAATCTCCTTTTATATTCTGCCAGCCCTGGTTTCCAAAGGACTGAGACCAAGGCTGGTTTATTCTCCTGGCAGCCCAAGGCTTGGTCTGCAGATGTGAGCACGAGCCCAGTATCTTCAAGAGCTGATAAGCTTTTCCTTGGGAACTAGGGTCCTTCTATCAGTGGGCTAAAGTTTGGATGTATTTCCCTTTCTCAGTGAACCCTTGCTCTATTTAATGGAGTGAAGTATATTCCTGGGCTATCTTTCTATGTGCAACTCAAACGTTTAAATATCCACGACCCATTCTGTTCTCAGGATAGCATAGAGGATTTCCTGCCTCCATTTTGTAATAATGTTTCAAATAGGTCCAGCTATTGTAAGCATGGCAAGGGAGGGTGGCAAGGAAGTATGCAGACGTGGAGCAGTTTTAAACGTGCTCTAAGAGGGATAATGCCATATCTCAGCTTTTATTTTCTGTCATATCCCAGGTAGCCAGTGATTCTCTGTACTTTGCGAGAACTCAGAAATAAGTCATAAGTGGGGCACCTGGGTAGCTCAGTCTGTTAAGTGTCTGACTCTTAATTTTGGCTCAGGTCGTGAGACTGACCCCTGCATCGGGCTCTGCACTGGGCATGGAGCCTGCTTAAGATTCTCTCTCTCCCTTTAGCCACCCCCCCTCTCTAAAAATAATAATAAAATAAAATAAAATAAATTAAGTCATAAGCATGTCTCCGAGCTGAAAGGATTCTCAAAGATCATATAGTCCTTTGATGCCAAATTCCATTATATGTTTCATTTAGACTACCTTCATTTTCTGGGCTGGATCCAAGGAATTAGGAAGGTGGAGGGTAATAGAAAAAGAGGCCAGTGGAGTCCAAGCTGCAGCTGTTGAGGACAGGGGTATACAGGAGCCTTATTCATTTCATTCCCATCTAACACCTAGCTTAGCCAATATGTTAAAGTTTGACAAATATTTGATTTAAATAATCATAATTATTATTTTCTTACAGTGAAATTTGAAGTTACCTACTGCCCATGGAATGTCTCGCATTAACTGTTCTTTTTTTTCCCCCAAACAGTTCCCATCTTTATTTATTTGTTTGTTTGTTTTTACCTATCAGATTGGTACACTTTTTTCTTTAAAAAATTTTAATTTTAATAAAATTAACATACAGTTTTATATTAATTTCAGGTGTACAATATAGTCTTCAACAATTCTCTACATGACTCAGTGCTCATCATATGAGTGTGCTCTTAATCCCCTTCCCCTAGTTCACTCCCCGCATCCACCTCCCCTCTGGTAACCATCTCTCTCTAGTTAAGTCTGTTTTTTGGTTTATCTCTTTTCTTCTTTGTTCATTTGTTTTGTTTCTTAAATTCCACATATCAGTGAGATCATATAGTATTTGTCTTTCTCCGACTGACTTATTCCAGTTGGCATTATACTCTCTAGATCCATCCATGTTGTTGCAAATTGCAAGATTTCATTCTTTTTTATAGCCCAATAATATTCCTATATGTATATCATCTCTTTTTTATCCATTCATCTATCAATGGATACTTGGGCTGCTTCCACAGTTTGGCTATTGTTGATAATGCTGCAATAAACATAAGGGTGCATGTATCCCTATGTATTCTTTGGGTAAATACCCAGTGGTGCAATTACAGGATCACAGGGTAGTTCTATTTTTAAAGTTTTGAGGAACCTCCATATTCTTTTCCAGAGTGGCTGCACCAGTTTGCATTCCCACCAACAGTGCACGAGGGTTCCTTTATCTCCCCATCTTCTTTAAAATTTTAATTATTAATTAATTAATTTACTTATTTATTTATTTAGTTCAGTTAGCCAGCATATAGCACATCATTAGTTTTTGATGTAGTGTTCAACGATTCATTATTTCTCCCCATCTTTGCCAACACTTGTCATTTCTTGTGTTTTTGATTTTAGCCATTCTGACAGGTATGCAGTAATATTTCATTGTGGTTTTGATTTGCATTTCCCTGATGCTGAGTGATGTTGAGCATCTTTTCATGGGTCTGTTGGCCATCTGGATGTCTTCTTTGAAGAAATGTCTATTCATGTCTTCTGCCCATTTTTTAACTGGCTTATGGTTTTTTTGGTGTTAAAAATATGGAATGCTTCACAAATAGGCATGTCATCCTTGTCCAGGGGCCATGCTAATCTTCTTTCTGTCGTTCCAGTTTTAGTATATGTGCTGCCAAAGTGAGTACCTTTCTCCATCTTTAAACAAACCAAAACTGACAATAACAACAACAAAATCTTCTTGACCCCATAGTCATGGGACATCTACCCACCCTCCTTCCCTTCACAGCCGAACCACTTGAAAGAATTGCCTTTACTTTTAGCGACCCTCACATCCTACTCACTCAGACTTCTACTGAGATGACTGCTGCCAACGTCATCCAAGGACCATTGTTGCCAAATCCAGTGGCTCCTCCTTGCTCTTTATATTCTTATTTATAACAGTAAAGTATTTAATTTTTTTTGTTTTTGATTGTTTTTTTAAACAATAAAAAAAAAGACTTCATTTTTTAAAGAGCAGTTTCAGGTTCCCAGCAAAACCGAGGGGAAAGTAGAAATTTCCCGTGTACCTGCTGCCCCTGCTCATGTGTAGCTTCTCCCGTTAGCACCATCTTCTACCAGAGTGGTACGTTTGTTGCAATTGATGAATGTACATGGCCCATGACATGGGCACGTGGGTGTATATTTGCCTTAAAAGGCCATATTTTAAGATGTTAGGCACTGATTTTTTTCTGAAATTGTATAGGTAATTTTTTTTTATCTTCCAAAGTTTGCTACAATAATTTCCCACATTTTCTACTACAAACAAGTTATTCTTTTTATCATGAGAAGAACTCCCTCCAATAAATGGCTTGATAGTCGGCACCCAGAATTACCAAAAAAAAAAAAGAATGGTCTACATGGATAATCTGCTGGATTTTTAGCAGCAGAAGGCTTTCTTCAAATGAGCTCCTACCCAGAATTAAATATATATATATAAAAAATATAAGTGGCCTTGTGACAGAGTGCTTCAGTCTGCTATAAACTTAGGTGTCCCTAGGGAACCCTAGGGCATGATGGACAGTTTTAGAACCATATCTTAGAACCTTCCTCATCTGCCTCACTTGCTTTAAAATTGAGATGCTTTGGTTTAAGCCAGTGCTTTTTGCTTTAGGATGGAGCCTGGAATCTGTACTAGTGAAGTGTCCAGAGAAAGCCTACATACTCTCCCCAGCAGAAAACTCTGGGGACAGGTGTATCAACGCAAGATCTCTTTGTTTGAGCATGTGTGTTTTCTTCATGATTCTGCCTTACACATCCTAATTACCATTTAATTCATTCCTCTGAGTGCCAGCTAAGCGCCCACTTTCTGTCCCCACAGCTCCCAGTCCCTGTTGCACAGCGGTTACCATGGTAATAGATTCACTCAACCATCGCTGGAGTACCTGCTTGGCGGTTTTGTGTTCTCTGTTCTGCGCAACTCTACACCTTAGCGAGTTGTTTCCAGATGCGTTCTGGCTTTCATCAAAGTCATCTTCATTCTAAGAAAAAAGTACAGATTGCAAAAATACAATTTCAGGACCAAAAAACCCAAATGTTATTTCAAGAAACAGGACCTAGAAGACTTTTGAGGGATGGGGTGGCAAAGATGAGGTGTTCAGATGCGTCAGCTGAATAAAGAAAGAACCAGTGAATCTTGGGCTCAGAAGGAGACAGACGATTTCTGTTTTGCTCTGCTCTGATAGAGGGAATGGTGTGGTCCAACCTGAGAAAGAGAGAGAGGAGGACCAGGCGCCCCCATCTAAGTCATGTGACTTTATAATAAGCAGAGTTGAGACTAGGGTGTGTCACATAACACAGGCTTCCAATGTATAAAATAAAGCGAAATGTAGGCCAGATAGTTTTCTTCTTAGATGTTGGATTTTGAGATGCTAAAATGTGTTTTGTTTAGTTTAAAGCAACCTCTGGTAGTAATGAGAATAAGAAAAATGCCTTCTTTTGTCAGGCTGTGGTGATTTTACTTTAAGGAAGTGAGTAAGCTGTGTTCTTGGAGGAATGTCCTCGCCCCAAGCAGCTGTTCTGAGATGTGACAGACACCTGGCTCATTTCTCTTTTACCTTTTGGGGTGGGGGGGGGCGGGGTCCAGTCTTTCTCCCACCTCATCCCAACTTGCCTTCCTCAGTTACTTCATTCCAAGTAAGGCAACAAGATAGATAAACCGTGTCAGGTAGGTCCCTATAGCTTTTCAGGAAATGTCCTCTGCTAGGCCTGTCGGCTGTGACCTTGTCTTTGAAAGAACAAGTGTATGACTTTGATTTTAACTTTAGATCTCTGACTGGCCCCAAGGAGCTATAAAAGAATGACAGTTCTGACCTAGGTTGCATTTTCTTTTTTTTTTTAAGATTTTATTTATTTGTTTGAGAGAGAGAAAGAGAGAGTCCAAGCAGGGGGAGGGGCAGAGGGAGAAGGAGAAGCAAACTCCCCGCTGAGCAGGGAGCCCTATGCGGGGCTCGATCCCAGGACCCTAGGATCACGACCTGAGCCGAAGGCAGACGCTCAACCGACTGAGCCACCCAGGCGCCCCGGTTGCATTTTCTATCTATCGAAACACGAGAGTGTATAAAGCATGAATAAAATCTAACTTCCAGCACATGCATGATTTATGCATGAAAGCCTTGTTGCCATACTGACCTTTTGGTTACGGCTGTATATCTTACTTTAGCACAGTCCTCCACACGTAGGAGATGCTAACAATTCTTTGTTGGATGAATGAACCACAGTGATTTTAATGTTGCATTAACGGGTGTGGCCATGCGGTACATCTGAGTATTTGGTAACAAATACAGTAGGGGGCGCTGTATACAGTATGGAAAGATGACAAAAGTGTTGCTAATTGCAAAGGCTGGCTGGTGGCCACTTAGGGACTCATTTTACGAATCTCGCTTTCACGGACGCTGAAAATTTCCTTAACAAAAAGTTAAAAATAAAACTCAGCATGAGTTGGTGGAAATACAAGACACAGGTAAATGAGGGGGCTGGTCTTCGGGTTCCCTAATTACATGTGTGATGCTGGGTAGGTCACATCTTCTCAGCCCCAGTCTACCCATCTATACCACAGTTTCGATTGCGTGTTCTTGTGATCTCTTCCAGAATCCTGACATTTTCTCGTTCCAGGAGGAGCGGCCCAACCTTCCTGGTAATTCCTGCTAATTCTTGATTATTCCTGCCACCTGGTGGCAGAATCTGAAACTTATGGAGCACAAGGAAGGGGCCTGCCTTTTTCAAGTTCATGCAAGAGGAAGGGATATGTGTGTGTGTGTGTGTGTGTGTTTGGGGGTGGGGTAAAGTAGGCGGAAGTGGTGACAAAGGCACTTCTGGATGTATTTTGTAACATGTAATGGGATTATTTTACCCCTAGTAGAGTGTACACCTTGGCTTTTTTTTAAAAGATTTTATTTATTTATTTGACAGAGAGAGAGACATAGCGAGAGAGGGAACACAAGCAGGGGGAGTGGGAGAGGGAGAAGCAGGCTCCCCGCTGAGCAGGGAGCCCCATGTGGGACTCGATCCCAGGACCCTGGGATCATGACCTGAGCCGAAGGCAGACGCTTAACGACTGAGCCACCCAGGCGCCCCTCACACCTTGGCTTTTTAACATGTTCAGGAAGAACAATGTTTCCCATCGGAGGATTTTCCAACAGGAATAATGGGGGTATTGTGGGTGTTGATTGGTGCTGGAAAAATAACCCTTGAGACATTGCTTGGCTTTGTTTTATCACTTCTTTTCAAATTGGAGTCCTAGGGCCTGAATGGGTGGTCCATAATTACTCCTTAACTCCTTGTTTCTTTACATCTACTTAGCAATTCAGATTAAGTAGATACATTAGTACAGATGACTACATACCTTAGGACACTGAACTACAACCAATATTGTGTTCTAAATGCAAGCTTGTCACTCCACTGAGTGGGTGACAACGTTGTGGTGTTGTGTATGAGTATTTCTAAGCAGCCACTTAATTTCTCTAGTTAGTGTTATTTGCTGGGTGTACTCAATTCTGGCTTGAGATCCTCCGAAGGGCAGATTATTGAGCCTGGAGTCCCTTGTGCCTGGGCTTCGATCCTGCACTTTCCATGCTGCTCAAGCAACTACAGATCTCCAGTGGGTGTTGCAGGGAGTACAGATGAACAGAGGTTTTCTTTCTTTCTTTCTATTAATGTATTCCTTTCATTCAGTTTCTAGACCATACAATTTCTAAAACATAAGAAATTACTGAAACCATTCCCCCCATCTATTTGGGTATTTCCCGTCTATAGAATTATAGCTGAACATATAGCCACCCCCAAAAGAGGCTGCATTTCCACCTCTAACTAGATTCTGGCCAATTGAAATATAAATAGATGTGGTGCCCTGAGTGGGGCAGCTCGGGAATGTCCCTTAAGAGATGGCTGGTGCTCCTTGTTCCTTTCATTTTTCCCTATGTCCTGCTGCCTTGTGTGTGGTTGGTTCCAGCTGGGCCATGAATGCCAGGGTCCCATCCTGGGGATGTCAGAGGGATGAGTTGCAGGGCATCTACTCTGCAAACCTTGAGTAGGTGCTTCCACTCCAGTTCTGTACTACCCACGTCCTGCCTTTTATCTGCTGGAAATAAGCTTCTCCCTTGTTACTTTTGGTTTTTGCTTTTCTTTGCACCTGCATTGATATAATATGTAGTAGTTACAAGACACAGGATTAAACTCTTTAAAGTCCTGCGTTCTCCATTTTGACAGATGAAGAAACTAAGGCAAAGCTAAGTGGATTGCATGACTCAGGTTATACAACCAGAATAACTGGGATGGGACCTGAACTCACTGTCCAACCCAAACTGTACCATGCCTGTAGTGTTTGGACCTTGGGCCAGGACACTTTGGCTTCAAGAATATCTAAAAAGATAGCGGTACACTTTCAGATTAAATTCCCCTTCTATCAAGAAGACCTGATTTGAACTCTATAGATATTTTTTTTTTTAAAGATTTTATTTATTTATTTGACAGAGAGAGACACAGCAAGAGAGGGAACACAAGCAGGGGGAGTAGGAGAGGGAGAAGCAGGCCTCCCGCCGAGCAGGGAGCCCGATGCGGGGCTCGATCCCAGGGTCCCGGACCACGACCTGAGCCGAAGGCAGACGCTTAACGACTGAGCCACCCAGGCGCCCCAAACTCTATAGATATTAAAAGACCAGTCAGAATGGCTAGAATAAAAAAGACAAGACATAAGAAGTGTTGGCAAGGATGTGGAGAAAAAGGAACCCTCGTGCACTGTTGGTGGGAATGCAAATTGGTGCAGCCGCTCTGGAAGACAGTATAGAAGTTCCTCAAAAAATTAAAAACAGAACTACCATAGGATCCATAAATTCCACCTATGGATATTTATCTGAAGAAAACAAAAACTCAAGAAAACACATGCACCTCCATGTTTACTGCAGCATTATTCATAATACCCAAGACATGGAAGCAGCTAAGTGTCCATCAATAGATGAATAGATAAAGAAGATGGGGTCTGTATCGATAGCAAATGGAATATCACACAGCCATAAAAAAGGATGAGATCGTGCCATTTGGGACAACATGGATGGACCTAGAGGGTATTATGCTAGTGAAATAAGGCAGGCAGAGAAAGATGAATACTGTATGATTTCATTTATATGTGGAATCAAAAAAACCCCACAAATAAATAAATAAACAAAAAGCAGAATCAGACCCATAAATACAGAGAACAAACTGCTGGTTGCCAGAGGGGAGAGGGTGGGGGGATGGATGAAACAGGTGAAGAGGAGGGGGAGACATAGGCTTCCAGTTACGGAATGAATAAGTCACAGGCAAAGGGTACAGCATAGGGTCAATGGTATTATAATAGCATTGTACGGCAACAGATGATAGCTACACTTGTGAGCATAGCATGGTACAGAAACTTGCAGAATCCCTATGTTGTACACCCGAAACTAGTGTAACGGTGTGTATCATTGTGTTACATTGTGTACACTAAAAAAAAAACCCCACCCCAGCCAGATAGTAATGGCAGAGGTGCTGAAAGATTCCTGAAATGCTTATGGCCACTTTTCTTTTTTTTTTTTTTTTAAAGATTTTATTTATTTATTTGACAGAGAGACACAGCGAGAGAGGGAACACAAGCAGGGGGAGTGGGAGAGGGAGAAGGAGGCCTCCCGCGGAGCAGGGAGCCCGATGTGGGGCTCGATCCCAGGACCCCGGGACCATGACCTGAGCCGAAGGCAG
>NC_058415.1:25264204-25295132 GCF_002201575.2 Neomonachus schauinslandi
CCCGGGACCATGACCTGAGCCGAAGGCAGACGCTTAACGACTGAGCCGCCCAGGCGCCCCTGGCCACTTTTCAACTATATCTAGGCTTCGGTCATTTCTCAAACAGGATAGTGGGCCTCCCACCCTACAGACTGGTTTTAAGTAGATGCTCTCCTTTGATAGCAGGAGTGGGCCCTCCTGCATTTGTGGACAAGTCTTGTCTCCATGATTAGTCTGGCGCTTTCTCTTGCAACCATGTCTGCTCCACTAACTTGGTCTCTCCCTCCCACGGTGGCCCTGATTCTACCATGTGGCTTCCATTTCTCAGTTTTTGTGGTTGGGATTTCTCTGCTGCAGACTGTTTCCCTGTGCCGGGGAGCCTTTCTTCAACCTTCTTCACAGAAACTGCTCTGGCCTGGTGTGCTCTGGCTGCACGACTGGCCTTTCCAAGGGGGCATTAATGGGCTTGAGCCTGGGGCGAGAACGGACACCTTCACCCCTGGAGAGACTTTCGTCCTGGCCTTTGATGGGACAAAGATGATGTCACTTTATGACAGATGGGAATGGCCCATCAGGCAAATATGATGTCGATAAGGACTCTGAAAAGTCGCTATGAAGATCTTTACCTGGTTCTAGAGCTTGACACTTCACAGCAAGTTTTGTGAAGTGTTTGCTAATCTACCTTGGCTGGAAGGCTTTGTATCACCAGAACAGATTTAGATTGGTGATCATAGTTGTTTATTTTCTTATGTGTGTATGTGTCTATTTGTCTATGTATGTATGTATGTATGTATGTATCTATCCTTCTACCTCTCTATCTTCACATTTCTGTACACCTTTTTTTTTTTTTAAAGATTTCATTTTTATTTTTTTTTATTTTTTTTAATTTTTTTTTATTTTTTTAAAGATTTTATTTATTTGTTTGAGAGAGAGAGACACAGCGAGAGAGGGAACACAAGCAGGGGGAGTGGGAGAGGGAGAAGCAGGCCCCCCACCGAGCAGGGAGCCCGATGTGGGACTCGATCCCAGGACTCTGGGATCATGACCTGAGCTGAAGGCAGACGCTTAACGACTGAGCCACCCAGGCGCCCTTTATTTTTTTTTATTAGAGAGAGAGAAACAGCATGACAGGGGAGAGGGTCAGAGGGAGAAGCAGGCTCCCCGATGAGCTGGGAGCCCGATGTGGGACTCTATCCCAGGACCCTGGGATCATGACCTGGGCCGAAGGCAGTCACCTAACCAACTGAACCACCCAGGCACCCCATTTCGTTACATCTTTAAAGCAATCTTTTGAGAAACAGTCAGTGGGATATATTCTGAGGAGTGATGCCTGAAAAATTATGATGGATGTCCAAGTCCCAAGGCCTGTGGCAAAAACGGGACTGTGATGTCATTTGGAAAACTTGGAACTGTGTAAATCTGTATCAATCTATATTATACCCCGAGCCTCTAAGCCGAGAAGACAGATTCTCTGTCCCCTGTTCTCTGCTGAATACCACGTGCGTAACACAATGGCAGGCATGGAAGGGCTTGGTAACTGTTTTGCAATGGAAAGATATTCCTGGGGGCTGCTAAGCTCGTTAAGAGTGCAGCTAAAATAGTGTCTGCACAACTGAGGAGAGACAGAATGGTACAGGACTGCTTTCTCTACTTCTCCAAGAAGGTTACTGTATGTTCTAACATTCTAAGCCTTAGATGCCTAAATGAGGGTGTCAGAAATATACCTCCATTTTTTTTTTTAAGCTTCAAGTGATCAATTTAACCTTTCTGTGTCCATTTCTATGGACATGGAATGGGACAAGATTGGAACAACTGTTTCAAATAGTGGCTTAAAATTCAAAAATGCAACAATTAGATCAAAAGAAGTGGCTCACCATGAATCTTAGAATGACTGCTTTCAGGAATATTGGCAAATTATCTATATTAATTGGTGCTGCATTATGATAAAAGGCTGGGTCCCATGGTCATTTCTGGGTTCATGTCCAGGCTTAATTTCTTGAGGCCGTGTTCACCACTGTATAGGAGCATAGCATTCATTACCTACCTAGTGCCATGTAGAGTAATTGACTTTTGTCAGTTGACGTTTATATTAATTTTATGGTTGAGTTTGCTACTTACTTGCTGGCTTTCAGGCATTTATAGTCACTTTGTTCTCTGTGGTTGAAATTTGGCATGCAAGAGGCAATATCTGTTTGGTGAATCTGATCTTTTCACATTGTTTGGGAACGTCTCCCTCTTTATTTATTTTGTACATTTAAAAGTCTACAAATGTCAAATATTTTAAGGCCATTTTCTCTATAATGCTTCCTCCAAATTGCCTGGGCTTTGCCTCGGAAGGATTGCATTTTCAGAGGCGGTATCCCAGAAGCCTTTGCTCTTTGCCTATTGCACGTGACCCTCTTGGCTCAGGTGGCCTTCTGCCTCAAGTCTCAGGTTTACGGAATCCTTAATGTAGTTCATGGGCACTAGCTAGACCATTCCTCCCTGAGATGGTCCTGTTTTTCTTATGGGCCTGTGTGGGGTTATGGACTGGGTTAAGGAGGTGACCTGGCCAGCCTTGGTTCATTATCACACTTCCCTGGCACAATTCTCTGTCACCTCTGAATGCTCTGAAGGGAGCTTAGAATTGGGTGTGAGGAGACAGGACCACAGGACACTGGTAACATTCTCCCCTTGTGATCTTTGTGAGCCAGGGGCAAATGGAAACCCTAAGTATAGGAATGTAAGGAAAGGCACGGTTCTACATCCAGTGAGAGAAATCAGAGGAAGGTTTATAATGATTAGATTTATAAAAATAAATTGAAGCCTGCAAGTACTCATAGAATATGGTTTCCACGATTTTCCTGAGGATTTTAGCTGAATATAGAGGAAGTGAAAAGTGAAGAGGAAGTGAAGTTCACTTCTGTGAGGTGAAAAACAATGGTTGGATGGGTACAGAACAGATTATAAGCATATCAGTTGTTGACCCTAGTGATCTCATGGCCGACTGGGCAAGGCCCAGCATCACATGCGAAGATTATACTCCATATCGCCAGCCCAAGAAGAGGTCAAAATTCAAAATTCAAAGTACAGTTTATACTAAATGCACAATACTTTCACAACATCATCAGATTGAAAGACAGAAGGGAGGAAGAACTTCAGCCAAACAAAAGATTAATGAGAAATTATGGCAAGAGGAATGATAGTATGTTTTGAATCTATTTAATAAATTAAAACCTTAATCCAGGGATTAAGATTCCAGAACAAATTACAAATATTTTAACCCCTGACAATGTAGAAAAGATACTCAGAAAACTTACTTGAAGGAGAAGGGACAGAAAAGGTAGAAGGTAGGATGAGTATGCCAATTTTCTTATCTTTTAATTTCTGGAAGCTGAAAGAGATTATAAGCAGCAGTGTTTAAGAGGGAAAGGTAAATGCTAAAATATATATTCAGCTAAAATCAAGTGGTGAAAAACCCCAACAAGGTCCAGTGGCAAGTTCTTATAAACTACCTTAATTTCAGTGCCATGGATGTAAATTATATTTGGAGGTATTTGCGACAGATACCAAGTTTTTTCTCTACTTGTATATATTAACTCAACGTGGTGAGGGTTCTTTTGCATCTTTCACACCCATTTCAAACAAGCAGTTCTACCTCCTCTTGGTCTGTGGAATGGAACGTGCTCTCTCCCTCTCAGGTGTGGGTAGAAGTCTTCCCTGTCCATCTTCCACCTGGTGCATCTCTTAGTTTGTGTTTGATAATGTGTGATTTCAGCTTGGACAAGCTATCCTTAGAGCAATAATATGACAATGCCTGGACTCCTTACTTACTGGGCCAGACACAATGCTCTGCACTTCCCTCCACACTATTATACTTCCTTCCTTCCCTTGCTTCTCTGATATTTGCAACTTTATCAATTTTTTATTGCTGTGAAACCAAGATTTCATAGATAAACATCCTTTCTCATCCTGTTAAAAACCAGTCTTCTGTCTGAACTTACAGGTTGCTATGGTCGATGTTTGTGTCCCCCCATAATTCATCATGTTGAAATTCTAACCCCCAAAGATGAGGGTATTAGGAGATGAGGCCTTTGTGAGGTGCTTAAGTCATGCGGGTGGAGCCCTCAGGAATGGGAGTAGTGCCCTTACAAGAGAGGACCCACAGAGACTGTAACCACTTCCACTGTATGAGGACCATACGGAGAAGGCATTGGCTATGGGCCCTAGAATGCAACCATGCTGATGTCTTGTTCTGGGACTTCTAGCCTTCAGAACTGTGAGAAATAAATGTCTGCTGTTTATAAGCTGCCCAGCCTGTGGTGTTTTATTGTAGCAGCCCAAATGGACTAATGTTCCATTTTCTTGCCTTATTTGGTCTTTGACCCATTCCAATATGGCTTCCACTCCTACCACTCCATGGAAATCACCCTTCCCAAAGTCATGGATGGTTTTCATGTCCTTAAATCCAGTTTTCCTCATACACAATGGGCCACTTCCTCCTTAAAATACCCTCGTCCCGGGCTTCTGTGATATCACACCTTGCTAGTTTCCTCCTCCCACCCAGACTTCTCCCTCTCCTATACTCTATCAGCCTTTCTACTCAACCATTAATGCTACACAGCAGTTCCTTGGGGTTCTGTCTTAGGCATTCTCATTCAGTCCTCTAACAAATATTTTTTTTGTACATCTACTATGGGCTAGAGAATGCTGTTGCTGAGCACTGAATATATGGTCCCTGGTGTCAGGGAATTTAGAAGAGAAGCTGTCAACCATAAGTTACACAATTAATTATTTTACTGTAGTCATGATAAAGACTGAAAAAGTTCAACTCCTACACATTGTAATGCTTTTACAGATTAATTAGAATGAACTTAACTGTGTCTGAAATTCCAAAGATGCAACCCCTTTAGTCATGGGGGAAACAGAAATGTTCTTAACAGCTAAACGTCTTCTTTTTTTTTTTAAAGATTTTATTTATTTGACAGAGAGAGAGATAGCGAGAGCAGGAACACAAGCAGGGGGAGTGGGAGAGGGAGAAGGAGACTCCCTGCTGGGCAGGGAGCCCGATGTGGGACTTGATCCCAGGACCCTGGGATCATGACCTGAGCCGAAGGCAGACGCTTAACGACTGAGCCACCCAGGCGCCCCAACAGCTAAACGTCTTCTTACAGTTGAGAAAAAAATAAGGAAACAAGGATATAATCCCTTTGACTCTATCAGTTGAAACTAAAGTTCTTCTTATTCTCACTGCCTTCTCTGATTTGTTTTTAGTAGGCAAATCTCCAGTCTGTCTAAAGGGATCCAGGGTGATAATAGAGCTCTCTTTTTTTTTTAATGTGAAATGCATTTGATGCCAAAGCCTGAATCACCTCCAGGATGAAGCCTTGGTTTCTCGGGCCTGCCTTACTCTTGTGCTGTTTTGGGAAATCATTGTCACTTCCTAAGTATTAGTCTTAACCTTGAATCAGACTATTTCATGCCAAAACAGTTGATAGTGAGGCATTAAAGAGAATACATCAGTGTGCCATACACATTTGAATTTGTTTACATTTGGAAAAACGTTGCTTTTTGACAATTCCTAAAATCACTTTTGTTATCAAGCACATCTTTCCAAAGAGCATTGACTAGATGAGTATAGATTAATTAGAAACACATGGAAAAAATTTGGAGCCTATAATTTTTTTTTAGAGATGCATTTGACTAAATAAGAAATGGGTCTGAATGAACCAAAGTATTTGAAAAATCACTTTATAAAGTCTTTTTGAAGAGACACAGGTGCTGGGAGCCAAGGTCTCTCAGTCTGGCAGGGACCCAGGGGGGCTTGTGGTTCACATTTGGCTGACATTAAAACAATTGAAAGTTGCCTGTTGGTGTCTTCCATAGTTTCCCATCAGTAGATTCTAGTATCTGCTATATGCAGAAGCAGACTTCACACCTGGATTTCAAAGTTTGGTTTGGCCCCTGCACCAGAATAGCATCCCCACCTAAATGGTTTGGTTAATGGTTGCTGATACCTGAGCATTTGCTAGGTGCTAGTGCTTTCTACTAATCTCCCCATAGTCCTATGATGTAGGGTATTAGAACCTATTTTTGGATGGGGAAATAGATATGGAAGTTAGATAACTTGCCTAAATGGTAGGCCTGGCAGTCTGGCTCTGAAGCCTCAACTCTTCACCCAAAGAACCTATGTTTTGCCCTCCTCATAATGATTCAGTATGTGACTTTTAACCACCCACCCCACCCCAGTGTGGCTTTTCTCGAAAGCTCATTCCTTTCTTCCCTCTCCACTTCCTCCTTAAGAAGGGGCCCCTTGTTATCTCCAGCCAAGGTCAAAGTCACATGCAGTATAGTCAGTTCTTGGGCCATTACAGACCACCTCTTATTCCACCTGTGCCTTTTAGATTCTTCCACTCCTACTTCTTTCTTCCCTCGTCTCTGACCTCAAGACCTCATGCTCTGAGGAGGAATGAGGAAGTAGCCCTGTGGGTCAACTGGAAGCCTAATTTTGCTGGCTCCTGGAAGTGTCTCTTGTTGCTTTTGTGTGCATCTTTGTCTCTCTCTCCCTTCCTTGCTGGACCCAGCATACCATGGACCAAGACCTTTGCTCCCACCTGCTCTATCTGCATGGGTCTGGCCCTCAATTAAGTAATTTCTACTTCAAACCTTCCTGGGCAAGTTAGATCAGTGCCTTCTAACCAACTTCCTCCTTGCAAATGTTTCTAAACCTATGGACTCAGGTGGAGGAGAAACTAGGATGCAGTAATTTGAATTAGAAAAATAAAAATTATTTAAACGCTAGAAAAGTTGTAAAAAGTAATATAATTCAAAGGGAGGGACACTGACAGGGAAATAGGACCCACAGAAGAGGGGGGACAGCTGTACAACTTTATAGATTGTGCTGTCTGGAACTATGCCATGCTCCCAAAGTTGAGCAGGTGGAGAGAGTAAGGCAAGTAGATAGTCCAGAGCGGAGAAGATATGCTTGTCTTGGCCCCTTTTAATCTATGACTGACACTTTCTCATGGTGCAGAAAGCCTTGCCTCACATTCATGGGCTGTTTTCTGACCATGTTTCATGGAGAAGTTTATACCATTACTTTGATTACCACTCCTTATAATCTGGCTGGATGGTTTATTCTAGAATGTTCCTGAGTCCGCAGAATACAGAAACTCAATTTTATTTTTTTATTTTTATTTTTTTCAGGTGATTTTAAGTGACCAGGATTCTTTCTCTCTCTCCGTCTCTCCCTCTGCCCCTCCCTACACCCAGGATGAGAATTTTATTTTATTTATTTATTTTTTACTATGTTTTAAACCTAAACTTATCACTGGTCTTAGATTTTTGGGACCAAGGTTTTGAAATCAGCGAAGAGTCTTGAGGTGAATCAGAGCTGGCCTCTCATCCTTTCTGGCTCTCTCTTTACCACTTTTTCTGTGCCCCTGCACATGCATCTCATACCTTCCCATTCAGGGCCTCGGCTTCTCCACATAGTGTGATACGGAAAAAAACAGTTTTTGACATGGTAACTTAGGGAATTATTTGTGCCCTACTGGGTATTTCCTTCTGCTTAGCATCTACTGAGTAGGTGCTCAATATATATATTTGTTGAGGGGCGCCTGGGTGGCTCAGTCAATTAAGCGTCCGACTCTTGATTTCGGTTCAGGTCATGATCTCAAGGTTGTGAGATTGAGCCCCATGTGGGGCTCTACACTCAGGAGGGGTCTGTTTGAGATTCTCTCTCTCTCTGTCTCTCTCTCTGCCCCTCCCTACCCCCAGTGCTCTCTCTCCCAAATAAATAAATATTTAAAAAATGTATATTATTATATAAATTATTATATAAGAATTATTAAATATTTAATTGTTTAATATTATATATATATATTTTTTGTTGTTGTTGTTGAATGAATGAATGAATGAAAGCAAGCAAGCCTGTAAGTATTCATTGGGAACATTTGGGAAATATTCCCCACCTCCCAATCTAGGTGAGACCACCTTCTCATGTCATGAATAGCACTTTTTACAAACTATGTTGTGCTGATTTGCCATTGTTAACTAATTTTAACCAAATGGTAGCTGTTTCCAGCTTTTTCATAATGCCTGGCACAGTGGCAATAAATTTTTGTTGACTCAATAAATGACACACTTTATGTCAAAGAGTTTTGACTCTTGGAGGGAAAGCAAACAAAGCTTTGAATTTACAGAACTGGGAGATTGAAAGGAACATTGAGACATGCACAGGTCCATTTTCCTGCTTCCCAGTGAAACCATTCCTGGTCATCATGTACTTTGTTCCTGAACACCCACAGGAGGCTCTTTAACCATGTGACTCATAGTATTTTCCTAAGAAACCTCTGTCTTTATTTACTTCCAGAAGACATAAGACACGTATACCATCTTTCTTGTCTTTTCTCTCTCTCTCTTTTTTTTTAAATTTCCTTTCCAGGAAAAAGAAAGAACAATTAGGCATGCCAAGACTGTAAGCAGCTTCTGGGTCAAACCTTAGCCCACATGTGGAGTAGAATTAGATGCCTCTGAATCCAGATCCCAGCTTTGAGTGAAAATCATACTGTACTATGTGCGCCTAAATCTGCAATCTGAAGACAGAATTCCAAACTTCTGTAGCCTGATGGAGACTTGGGGCTCCTGCTCACAATAATCTGTTCTATGTAAAATTCCAAATGCTCCCACTTCTGATTATTTTCAGTTTGACCAATGACACTTCAGCTAACATCCAGGGCCGGCTTCTCATCAACATCAACAATGTCTGGATGAAATGGGTCAGTAGGTGCTACCACCTTCATTTTAAATTAAGAGATTGTGAAAAAAATATGTAAATAAAGTAAGGGACTGTGGAGTAAAGTAAAAGATGAAATCCCTAAGTCCTTCCCCTCTGAGGTGTCATGGAAGTGCCTTGGGTTCTAGCCATCTAGGTTGTTAGAAATAAATCTAGATATGATCTGATTTGAGGAAAAGAGAGAATTTTTTTTTTTTTAAATTTCCTGCACAAAGGCAATTATTGTCATGTGTTTTCTGTGTTTTAATTCACTTGTGGAGGAGAGAAGCATCTCGATAGTTCTGGCCAAGCTTGTCTGGAGTTGAGTTAGTGGAAACTTACTCAACCACCTGGTGTGATTCATGTGGCCCTCCCTCAGGGGGTTAGAGAGAAACAGTGCTCTTCCTCTTTACTTTGCATAATTACTTCCAACCTCTGAACTTCTCTATTCAAATGATCTGTGCCAAATATTCTTGCACTTAGATGACCTCCCAAATTTTGACCTCCATTGAAAAAACTCTTCAAACCAGACTGGCTCACCAGGCAATTTAAGGAGTAGGTCAGCTTTTCTCTGTGTAGAGTGGAGGCACATTTCCCATCTAGTCCTGTCTCAGGTCTCACA
This sequence comes from Neomonachus schauinslandi, assembly GCF_002201575.2. Classification (NCBI taxonomy): domain Eukaryota; kingdom Metazoa; phylum Chordata; class Mammalia; order Carnivora; family Phocidae; genus Neomonachus; species Neomonachus schauinslandi. Next base: position 25,273,561 of record NC_058415.1, read on the forward strand.
TAAATGGGTCCCAGCTCACTGACGTCAGAGCGAGCATGGGCTCTGTGGCTCTGAGGGCCACCAGTGGTAAAATCGGTGCTGACTCATAGGCAGCAGGCAACTTAGGCTGGGTTTCTAAGGAACACCCTTTAGTAAAAGTATTCCTTCACAAATTGCCTGAATGTTCACCCTTAGGAATTCTGAGCTTTATCTGACCTCTCTTGCTGTCAACTTTCCACTCTCCGTCTTCTCTGGATCCTTCCCCCAACTTGGAGTTTGGAAAAATCTTTCAATTGCCCTATTCTAAAGAGACTTACCCTAAATATGGACACTTGATAAATATGGCATTTGTCAAGTGGGGAAAAGATTTTTTTTTTTAAAGATTTTATTTATTTATTCATGAGAGACAGAGAGAGAGAGGCAGAGGGAGAAGCAGGCTCCCAAGGAGCAGAGAGCCCGATGCGGGACTCGATCCCAGAACCCTGGGATCATGACCTGAGCCGAAGGCAGACGCTTAACCATCTGAGCCACCCAGGCGCCCAAGATTTTTTTTTTTTTAAGTGACGCTGAAATAATTGGATACCTGTGTAGAAAAACAAAAACTTGATGACCACTTTACGCTATACATAAGATCTCATTTCAGGGGGACTAGAGTCCTCAGTGTAGAAGGCAGCAATGAGCTTTTGGAAAATATGGGAGGGTCTTTATGATATTGCAGGGCAGAAAAAGATGTCTTAAACAGGATATATAAAACAGAAACACTTGATAAATGGGACCACAATATAATTACCTTTTGTGCATCCAACTAGTAAAGAGTGAAAGACAGCTTAAGAGGGGTAGAAGGCATTTGGAAAGCATATAACTGAAAAAGGGCTTGTATTCAGAACATTTAAAGAACTCTTTCCAAATCAGTAGGAAAAAGACAAAATCCAGTAGAGAAAATGGGCGAGAGACTTGAACAAGTATTTCATAAAGTTGGCATCTAGTGGCCAATAACAAAGTTAAATGAAAATGACACCTCAATGTTACACTACTTACTATACATCTATCAGAATCACTGAAATTAAAAAGACATATAAATATTGGTGAGGCTCTGGAGTAAAAGGAACTCACACTGTGGATAGAAGTGTAAATTGGTAAAACCACTTGGGAAACCAGTTTGGCATTATCACTAAAGTTGAAAATATATATGCATTCCCAATGACCTAGCAGTTCCACTCCTAAATATAACGCCAAATAAATTTGTTACATATGCATCGGGAGACATGTCTGAGAGTATTTATAGCTGCATTTGTTTGTAGAAGCTCCTAAAAGCTCCAAGCTTAATGACATAAATGTCCACCAACAATAAAATAGATAAATTGTGCAATGTTTATGGAGAATACTGTGTATCAATGAAATTGGATGAATCAACTCAGTTACATGCAAACAGCATGGCTGAGTCTCAGAAATACAAAACTGAGCAAAAGAAGTCAGATACAAAATTATTCCTCTTGCCCAATTCCATATAAATGTTTTAAAATAGGAAGGAATCTTCTTGTAATTTTCTGTTTATATAAAATTTAAAAGCAGGCAAAAGCAGTGCTTGGGGATTCATAATTATAAGTTAACATATAAAGCAAGGCAAGGAAGTAATTACTATAAAGTTGGGATCATTGTCACCCCTAGGGGTGAGGGGCAGTTGTGGCAGATGTGCAGGATTGGGGCATCCGACCTGAGGGATGGCGATGTCTTGTTTCTTGACATAGATGGCACTTTATAATAAGCTGTCTTTGATTTTGTGTGTTTTTCTGCATGTTATATTTCACAATGAAAAATTTATTTTGAATAAAAAAGCCCCCTGTCTACAGCCCCAATCTTGCCTCCCCTGAGCCTGTCTCTCTCTTCGATGCTCTGCTCTCCACCAGCGGGAGGAATATCCTCTCTTCCCTTATTTTCCCCTTTTCTCAGCTCCCACGCATAACACAAACTGTCCCCCATCCCCACCTCCGGTCACCAGTGACCTCTTGGTCGGCAAATCAAATGAACTTGTCTTTGCTGCTGACCTTGTAGTTCTCTTTTCCCTTGGCTTCCCCAGACGCTTGCCTCTCCTGATGCTGCTCCTCTTTCTCTCCCCATGGCCTCTCTGCTTCATTCTCTGATTGCTCCAACTTCCCAACTCCATAAGCACTGGGGCTTCCTAGGTTTCCCCCCTGCTGGTCTCATTCACGCCACTAGCTCATGGCTGTGCTAACGGCCCCCAAATGCATGATGTCCCCTTCCAGACTCCAGGTGTGCGCATGCCTAGAGCTTCCTGCCTCCTCTTCATCTTCATCTAGGGGTAAGGAATCACCCTAATTTCATCCAACAGGCCTCAAAATGAACTCATGGTCTTCCTTGCTCCAACCCTACTTCTGGATTTCCCGTCCACATAAAGGGAATCACTTCTAGGTTGAGCTCTCAAGCTAGAAATGTTGACTTGTCACTCTTTAACCTGCCCCAGCACCAGGACCTATTATTCTTATGTTCATACTGTGTGCTAGGCACTTGCTATGGTCTGAATGTGTTCCTGCCATCTTCCCCAAATTCCTGTTTGGAAAATCTAATGCCCAATGTGACCGTATTAGGTGGTGGAACCTTTGAGGTGATCAGTGTCCTTATAAAAGACACCTTCTGCCATGTGAGGACACACAAGAAGACAGCTGTCCAGGAGGAAGTGGGTCTTCACCAGACACCGAATCTGCTGGGGCCACCATCTTGGACTTCCAGGCTCCAGAACGATGAGAAATAGATTTCTATGTGTACGCCGCCCAGTCTGTGGTATTTTGTTATAATGGCCTGAACAAACTCAGACAGCACAGTTTTTAAAAATAGATATTACATACTTTTTTTCCTAACATATTACCATATTACCTCATTTAATTCTCTCAACCCCAAGATATGATATTATCATCCTACTGTACAGAGAAGAAAATGGAAATATTAATAACCAGAGCAGCTCTTACCCCACCCTGACTCAATGCTAATTCCATGGCCAAGGGGGCCTACTTCCAGTATTGGTATTTCTGCCCAGTGCTGGTTTCCACCATGATTATCATCCTACCCTCCTAAATGCTGTCCCAGCCACACACAAATCTGGGACCATTTTGTCCACCCTCAGCAGGGCTAGTAGAGTACTTTAATAACTTGATAGTGTAAATTCTGGTCGATTCTTTCCCAGTGACTTAGCACACATGGAGGCCGTGTGATCTGGGGCCAGCCTGCCCCCATCCCTACTCTCCAGCCCCAGCTTTTCATCTTCTCTATCCCGAGCTCACGTGTTCTTTCAGGCTCCTGGGCCCGTGCGGACAGTTTTCTTTGCTTGCAGTGCTCTGCCGATACCCCTCCCTGTTCAACTGGGAAATCCCTGCCCATCCTTTAAGCCCTAACTGAGAGACTCCTAGGTCAGCCCAACGCCACTTGCATATGTATTTACAATGCACTTGGTGCCAACTTTTAGCATTGTATTTTGTTTTTGTTTTATACCATCTTACAATTGCTTATTGGTTTTTGCCTGCTTTGCTCCTGGAGGGCAAGAATAGTGTATTATCCCTTCTTGAACGGTGTCCCTTTCCAGTAGTGGTCTTATCAGCGGGTGGGGGGAGTCAGTGGTTTTGCTGAATAAATATGTGTCTGTGGAAATTCTTGTCAAACAGCAAGCATTGGAAGAAATAACCTGGTCACTGCTTGTTGATGTTGGTGTATGGTATTCTGCTGGGTTTGAGACATGGAGATGCTGGGTTTGAGCCCTGGAGATGCTTTGTTTTGATAGAAGAGAATGAGGGATAGAAAACAGGGCTACCTTTGGTGGATGTGTGTCCTCCTCACTGACTGGGCTGCCAGTTGCTGGTGACATGGACCCCCCCCCGCCTCCATTGCAGACATCTTTGTCTTGCTGTCATACTCACTTTGACTCTATCCCATTCAATCCCTTCCATTCTCTTGAACCATAAAAGGCCCTTGGCATTATGCTTCTTTTCTCATTTAACCCTTATGAAGGGAATCAGGATATGCCACCCCAAAATATACCACTTTAGCATGAGAGTTATTTTGAGCTGAAAGCAATTGAGAAAAAGCAGACCCAGAAAGAGCTCTTCGGTCTTCCTCTCTCTGTCTAGAAACAGGACATGACTTTCCCTGTGCAGGTGTCCCGTCTCCCATAACAGAAGGAGGACAACGACTCTTGTCACTGGACACAGAGATGATACTGGGTTAAAACTGCATAAACCTCGTATCAAACCTATCTTCCATTAGTTTCTCCTATATATTTCCTGGTCACTTTCCAACAGCCTATTGGCCCTAAAAGCCCCATCTGTCTCTCTTTTTTTTTTTGTCTAATCACTTCTCCACAATTTTTTGCTCTCTGTTAAAATGGTATATAAGCCCCTGAGTCTTACAGCTTCTTTGAATTTTTCACTTCTTTTCTGTGAAGTTGCATGAACATAACATTAAAAATATTAATAAAATTTGTATGCCTTTCTCTGGTTAATCTGCTATTTCCCAGTTTAATTCATAGACCTCAGGTGCTGAATCTAAGAGGGTAGAGGGCAAGACTTTTCTTCCCTTACACTTATAACCTATGAGATGAAGATCACTGCAACTACTGTATAGACAACTGAACTGAAGCTCAAGGAAGTCACAGTAATTTGTGGATGGAAGACTTAGGACTGGTGCCAAAGCCCTTTAACCTTCCTCGTTCCTTTCTTGGCTAGTGTCTAAAAGTTTGTTTTGCCATTTTGGTGACCCTGAACCCCAAGAGGTTGCTGACACCTGTTTGTGTGGGCTCTTGTGTCAGCTTAAGGAAGGAAACACAGCTAAGGACATCTCTGAAAAATCCCCATCCCAGAGCGGGTCAGAACAGCCCAGTGTGTCCCTGGGACAGGACTCCTTCCGGGTCTCTGCGGCACCCAGCCCCGAGGTCAGAGGCATTAATCACTCAGTGGGTTTTGGTTGATGACATGAGACTGGTTTGCATAACCTGGCTGCACTGGGGCGGGCACCCAGGCCACCATCGGACAGGGACTTTGGGACCTGGTGTAAGAGAAGGAACCCCTCCAGGGCTCACTACATCCAGGATCTGGATTCTCCCCATTCTCTCTGTTTTACCAGCTCTTTGGAAAATACTGCAGGGCCTGCAAGCCCAAAACAAAAGCCAGAGAAGGTAGTCTTGTTTCTAAGTGACAGGGAAAGTCAGGGATCAAAACAAGTTCGATTAAAAGAGACTTTTCAGGTTTGTCAGCCCGAGAAGAACCCAAGGAGGAAAAAACAATAGGTTTAAAGAGTTTCCTGAGAAAATCTTATTGCGTTTCAATAACCCTGCTGCTTTCCTTCAGAAACTTGCCAGGGTGGTTAGAAAGAACATTATTTCCATTGACTTGGTCTTAAACACAAGATAAGATGTCCGCTCACCTGGAAGCTGGTGTTGCTGTAGCCCTCAGCCACGGGGGCTGTCATACTCTTCAGCTCTACAACGTTGTTGCTGCTCATGGAATTGGCTGGGCTCTGAATTCTTTTCAGACGTCTGCTCTAGAGGTTCCTCGGTAGCTCTGAAGAGGATCACAGCCTCTGCTGATGTCAGAATGCCACATGCTGTTTGTGGGAACCTGGGCAGGGATTGCATTTGCCAAGGTGAATCTGTTGGGGGCGGAACAAGAGTCATAGGTGGAAGGCGGGGAGGCTTTCGGATCCACCCATCTCATTAATCTTTCTGATGAGCCCTAGGATTGCTGGCCCGTTTTTACTCAGAAAAACTCTTGCAGTGCACAGAACAGAAAAGGATGCTTTCTCAACGGTCAGGAGGGAAATATCTGTTTCCTATGGGTGGTGGTGGGGACTAGGAATGGGGGGGAAGCAAGGAATGTAAGGGCTGCTTGCTACCAAATGACCACTATTCTGTGCTAGGTCCACGCTCAGTGCTTTGTATATCGTAGTCTTGGTTTCTCTTAAGTACAAACAAAAACAGAGGTGTGGTAAAGTTAATAGTTTGCTCAGGGTCATTTGGCTAGGAAAGGGACGGTGAGAAGTCAAATTCATGTCTAGATGATTCTGAAGCCTTTTTACTACATCCCTGACTGCAGACTGGATTGCTTTTAAAAATCCAACTCCTAGAAGTGCAAATATGCAGCAGATAAATGGAATGTGACCAACTGCTCACTTAATAAAAGGATTCTTTAGGAAATTATTAGCTATAGGATTCCTTCAAAATAGCAGTTTCCCTTTAGTACATTTCAAATGAGCTACAATTGTGGGCCTCTGTGGAAATGTGAAACATGCTTTTGATAAGTGAAAAGCTAGAATTAATAAACAGAATACTGCATCATACAGTAGATAAAAGAATGGAAGACAATATCAAATATTACTAATGGTTATTTCTGGGTTGTGGTTTTATGGGTGGTTCTTATTTTCTCTTTCAGACTTTGCTGAGTTTTCTATAAAGAGCATGATTTACCATTATCATGATATAGACTATATAATGATTAAGAGCTCACTGGAAACACATGGCCTGGGTTCAAATTCTGGCTCTACCACTTAACTGCAGCAAACTATAGCTCAAGAGCTAAACCCCAGCCAACTGTTTATTTTTTAAAGGTTTATTTATTTATTTTAGAGAGACTCAAAAAGAGAGAGAGAGAGAAAGCATATGCACGGCAGGTGGGAGGGAGGTGCCAAGGGAGAAGGAGAATCTCAAACAGCCTCCCCGCTGAGCACAGTACCCTATGTGGGGCTCAATCTCACAACCCTGAGATCACAACCTGAGCAGAAACCAAGAGTCACCAAGAGTCAGTTGCTTTACCAACTGTGCCACCTGGTGCCCCAAGCTGCTTATTTTTATACATACAGCCTAAGAGCTAAGAATCGTTTTTAGATTTTAAATGGTTGGAAAAAATCAAAAGAACAGATATTTCATGACACATGCAAAGTATATGAAGTTCAAATTTCAGTGTCCATAAATAAAATTTTGTTGGAACACGAACATGCCTATCCATTTATGTATCATTTACGGCTGCTGTTGGTGCACAAGGGCAGGGCTGGGTAATTGTGACAGAGACTGGTGTCTGAAAATAAAAAATATTCACTACCTGGCTCTTTATGGAAAATGTGTGCTGACCCCTGACTTACTAGCCATGTGAATCTGGGCAAAGTACTGTGTTCTCTGTGCCTCAATACTTCATCTAAAAAATGGGGATAATAGTTCCCATTTTACACTATATGATTGAGATGACGAAGTGTGTTAGTACACTTAAAAACACATGGAATAGTCCTGGGCACATAGTAAATTTGTTGTTATACTTACCTTAAAATGTTAAAAAAGAAAAAGCATGATGATCTCTAAACAGTAGTTTGCATGTGTTTTAGGGATATTCTTTCTCCCTGAGGCCAGGTACACCTACGGCTGAGCAGGTGAGATATGTTACACTTACACGGGAAGGCACCTTGCCCTCGCTGGACTGGCGGTCAGGTCGTTCTCTCCTCAAAGCGCCACCATATTGGTGGTGGGAAAAGTGATCTCTGACTTCTCCCTGTGTGCTCCTGGACCCCTGTTCCAAGTCTTCACCATTTAGCAACACCCTCAGAGCTTTCTTTATGCTTTTGCTCTTTGTTGCGTAATAAATAAATGCGTAACTTGATAAATGGGAGACTTGGGATTTTTCTTTTATCAGTTATTCTCCATAATTGTGATATGTTGTAATAAGTTGCCGCCATGTTATGAAAGGCAAAAAGTCCAGTTGGAAGTGATCAAGAGAGGGGCAGATAAGCAGAAAGCAGATAATGTGGGGAGCTTTCTTTGTAAAATGTTGGAAGAAGCCAGTTGGGGCAACCAGATATCAAAACCATCATGAACTCAAGACTCAATCTAGTTAAAGGTTATGGAAGATTCTTACTCTCTTGAGGGAAAAAACAAAACAAAACAAAACAAAAACCCAAAGAACAAAACCCCTTTATTCTGCCATTTGTGGTTATAAGTGCAGGAAGCTTGACTCATATACCTGACATTCCTGCAAATACTCTATATGAACCTTTTACAAGGCACAACCCAGTGTTTTCTCAGCCCCTAGGCTGTTTTCAAACTTAAGTTTGAAGACTGCAAGCATATTTGAGAACATGTCACTGTGCAAGCAAGAACACTCTATAGTGTTGATTAAAAGACACAGTGACTTGCCCTTTCCATTCTCCACCTACATCAGTGAAAAGGAAAAATGGAGACCTAAATAGAATAAATTATACATACAACAATGATGCTAAAATGCAAAAGTGATGGTCAGTTACAGAGAAGTTTTAACTCAAAATGTTATCTATCTGAAACCTGTAGTTAAGAGCTTTAAGAACTAATGAAAATTCAGACTTTCTTTGCAGCGTAAGAATTAACTTGACTTATGGGACTATCGCTTAAAATGATGGGTACCTTGGTAGAAGCTATGCTCATTTTACCCAATTTGGAAATAGAAATTGTGATCAGAAAGTGAGGTGAAAGACCCTTTCAACTTTACAGGACTACATTTTAAGTCCTTCCCTAGTCATGAAGAATCATTATTTGTAAGGAATAGCTTGTGCCAAGACCAAAGGAATGGTCCCTTAAGTCTTCTGAGTCTGAGCTATTTTTATTACAGTGTTCCTCAAACCCAATTTTAAACTTTGAAGCCGTTGTGTAGCAACTAATCACTGGGATTTTTAATCAAATAGTTTCTATATTCCATTCCCCAAGAATTGGCTTATGAAGACTGAAAACTCAAGCTCATTAAAGAAAAACAAATGAAAAAACCCCAAGTCCCTCCAAATTTATTGAAAATATGAAAGTAAAAAAAATTTAAATACATGACAAAGGTCATGCCTTGTGCATGTAATTCTACAGAAAGGTCACTCTTTTTTTTTGGTGACAGTGTTTCCAAAAAGAGTAAAATGAATTTTTAAAAATTATGTATAACATCTGTCCCATATTAAGACCAATGTATTATATGTAATAGCATGAGTTTTATCTGTTCCTTGCTGTTTTCCCCCAAGGAACATTTCATGTATTACAGATGAACATTTGTTTATAAAATCTTGTAGTTTAATAAACCAAAAATGTAATCCTGGGATGCTTACAAAGCTTAATCTAATCAACTCTATTCAGATCATTCAAGAGAAAAAAAAAAACACGATAAAATGTATTTGACATAAGAAATACTTTGGGATGTTTTCCAACAAAAAAGCCTTTTGCTTTTCAATACTCCCACTGTACTAGGAGAGGCCAGCCAGCGCACTTGCCGTAGTCAAAGATGGGTCAGAGGATCTGTAGCCTGAATAAGACCTAACTGTGATTTAAGATGGTTTGGCAGTCGGTATCACTTTATTGTTTTAATTTTTGTTTATTTATTTTCAAAAAGATTTTATTTATTGATTTACTTGAGAGAGAGAGAGAGTGAGTGTGAGCAGGGAGAGGAGCAGGAGAGGGACAAGCAGACTCTGCTGAGCGGGGGGGGCAGCCAACGTGGGACTCGGTCCCAGGACCCTGAGATCATGACCTGAGCAGAAACCAAGAGTTGGACACTTAACAGACTGAGTCACCCAGGCGCCCCATGTTATCTCTATGCCCAGCCTAGGGGCCTGAATTCATGACCCAGAGATCAAGAGTCCCATGTTCTACTGACTGAGCCAGCCAGGCGTCCCTGTTTGCACTACTTTAGTTAGAATCCTGGGAAGGATGATCTTGGCCCGAGGGTGGGCCAGTAAAGAAGGGGAGAGAACTAGTCTGTGGAACACTACCATGTGCCTTTTAAGTACTTAATTTTGTGTCCATTTTATCTTCACAACAACTCTGCAAATGAGGTATTAACATCCCCATTTCACAGACGAGACACCTGAGGGTCAGGGAGACAAATTGACTTTTTCCAAGAACATAAGTGGCAAAGTCTAATTTGAGCCCATGCCTCTGAAACCTAGTCCTATTGAGAGCTCCAAGTTCTGGAAAGAAACACAGCCTAGGGGAAGCACAACTGAGTTAATACCCAGAAGTGCTCATTCTATCAGTGGGGAAAGCAAACCACCACCAAGCTAAATGCAAAAAGGTGAATAAAATGGAAAAATGATGGAGTTGTCATGACAGCAGAGTTTCATCCATCTGTGTACTTTGCAATCTTCAAAACAATGTGCCAGTGCTAGTTGAGGGGATTCATAAGAAGGCCCAAGTATTGGCTTGCCATATTGGTTCCATGGGAAATGAACGTTTGGGCTGCAACCTACCCATCTTCATCTCTGCTCTCTCTTCAGGGCTCTCGAACAGAGTAGGCTCAAGGCTGAATAGCTTGTCCATTGATCAAAGGAAGAAACCTGAAGTTCCTACATTCCAGGGAGCCTAGAGATATGTGTCAGTCCCACAGTGAGTTGTTAGGGAGATCAGTTCACAATGACCAGCCCTCCCTGAGAACCAGGGCTGGTCGGAGGGTGAGGTAGACGAAGAGCCTCAGGTGCAAATTTTAAGGGGTCATGCATCTCAGTGCCATGCAAATGCAAGATCAGCACCTGAGAGTGAGGGCCTTCTTAAACTTGGCTCCCTAGGCACCTTGCTCAGCTCACCCTAACCCTGGTCCTGCCAAGAACAATCTCTGAGTTTATTTTGGACCAGTATAATGAAGGAGTGAAGAGTACAGGCTCTGGATTGGGTTCAGCTTCCAATCCAGGCTTTGCGTCTGAGGAACACTAACTAGTTGGAACCTCAGGCAAGTTACTTAATGAGTCACCTCTCTGTACATCTGCTGTTCTCTGTGAAATGAGGTTTATAGGGGCACCGATCTTACAGCAGCCCTGCTGTGGGGGTTAAACGAAGTATTGCTTGGAAAGTGGTGGATGCTGGGTAGTAGGAGTGTACACACTCGAGATACCAAGGGAAACCTGCCAGCCGCTTCCCAGAAGGCAACCCAGAGTGGACTTCTAGGGCTCTGGAAGTGTCTGGTAGGCTGGTAGGTCACCGTCACCACTAGTTAAATAAGGTTAACAAAGGGAGTGAAGAAAAAGCATGGATTTTGGTCTGGGTTATGGTAACAGCAGCATAATCCTTGTGGAGGAACAAAGGCTTTCCAGGAAGCCCATTTTTGAGGCTGAGAAAATGAGATTCCCAGAGATAAAAACCTTCCCCTTTATTTTCTTAGTTCAGCGAAGAAGACTGCTGTGTGAGTGGTCTGAAGAAAAGCTTCATTCTGGCCTGGGTCTGGGTATAAATTCTCCCCAGGTCTTACCCACAGGAGTGCTTAGCGGTAGTGGCAGCTGTGTTCTTCTGATGGGCTCAGGTGGGATCTTCCGTGATTTCAGGGTCCATGGACCCAGCCCAAGGTCTGAACACTTAGGCATCATTTCCTAAGCACCACAGTGCTGGTCATTCTGTTGTGGGAAACACTCATTGTCCCTTTTCATGGATGAGAAAACAGGACACAGCTCATGAGGAACGGTGGGTGGTTTTGGATGGTCAGCTAAATAAGGCTGTAACTGGGGGAAAAAAACACAACATTGTAATTTCTGGAAAAGGGAACACCCAAATATGTTTACTTCATCATTTCATAACTATCATGGCAAGAATCATGAACGGGCGCTAAACTTAGCTGGAAAATTTTGATGGGAAGAGAATTTATAATGTGGAAACTTTGTAACTGTGAAACCTGAGAGATGCCATCTTAACGAAATGGTCACCAAGGATGGGACAAAGCAACATCACGTGCCTCCTGATATGATGCACAGAGGAGGACAGATCACTTCTGTGGTACTCCTGCACTTAATGCGTATCTTGAATCCAATAATAAAGACGTTAGAACCAATCAAATCAAATCAAATATTTGACAAAATAACTAGCCTGTATTCTTTAAAATTGTTAAGGTCGTAGAAGGCAATGAAGGCAGAGAGACCATTTCAGATTATAGGATACCAAAGATACAGGATGAATAAATGCAAGACATCATCCTGGGGTGGATCCTAGACCAAGGGCAGTGTTTTTTATAAAGGACAATATAGGCGCAAGTTGACCAAATTTGAATTTTGGTCGCAGCAATGTATCAATGTTAAATTTCTTCATAACTATACTGTGTTATAGAAGAGAATGTCCTTAGGTAGACATTGGTTATTTAGGAATAGAGGGATGTGATGTCTGTAATTTATTCCTGAATGGCTTAGGGAAAAAAGCAATGACATATAAACGTATATGAGTATGAGAGAAAATTTAAAAAAGCAAATGAGGCAATGTGTTCATGGTGAATCTGATGAAGTTATGGGAGTTTATGTTATTCTTGCAACTTCTCTATACGTTTGAGATGATATTGGAGTAAAAAGTTAAAAAAGGAGATGTTTTCTGAATGATTGACATATTGCTGGGTCCTAGGGTAGCTCTATTTTCAACTTTTTGAGGAACCTCTATACTGTTTTCCAGAGTGGCTGCACCAGCTTGCATTCCCACCAACAGTGTGGGAGGGTTCCCCTTTCTCTGAATGCTCGCCAACATCCGTCGTTTCTTGACTTGTTAATTTTAGCCATTCTGACTGGTGTGAGGTGGTATCTCATTGAGGTTTTGATTTGTATTTCCTGATGCCGAGTGATGTTGAGCACTTTTTCATTTGTTTGTTGGCCATTTGGATGTCTTCTTTGCAGAAATATCTGGAAACAAGGAAGATTTTAAGCCTGAGTTTGTATCTAAAGGAGTGATCTGAAAAGGGCATCAAAAGGAGTCCAACTCAAGGTGATTTTAACACCAAAAAGAGCAATGTTCATAGTGGAAAGACATCAAGTATATGAAAATGCATGAGTCCATAATGATTTTTAAAAGAGAAAATTCTAGAAAACACCTCTCATATTTGTGGTCGCTTAAGCAGGATTAATTCCTTACTGTGAAAGTAGTTAAGGGGAAAAGCAAACATTTATATTGTTTGGCGGGGATTGCATTTCAAGGTAATCAGATAGCCCAGTTGATGAGGAGCTGTACTGCACGCAGCAAATATAAGAGGAATGATAAGATTCAAAAGGTGTGATTTGGAGACCCCTTGAGTAAGGATGATTGGTTGGCATTAAATTATTTGGTGGATAGTTGGTGAGGTGCTGGACATTGTATGGAGCCAAAGTCTCTACACACAGATGACATACTGGTACAGGGAACCACGAAATAGCAGAATAAGGAGATCAGGCCAATTTTAATGCAAATGGGCCTACCCTTTTTTTTTTCTTTCTTCTTTTTTTAATTAGAGACAGTGCAAGCAGGGGAGTGGTGGAGGGAGAAGGAGAGCATCTCAAACAGGCTCCATGCTTAGCACATAGCCCAATGCGAGGCTCAATCTCAGGACACTCCTCCCTGCCCCTCCTCCCCCCATCATGACTCGAGCCGAAATCAGGAGTCGGACGCTTAGCCGACCGAACCACCCAGGTGCCCTCTGCCATTTTTTTTAAAGGGGGGTCCACCCGCTATTATGAGCCTCTGATGTGGGATAATATGAAGTATATATTATCACTTCTCTTTTTGTACATGTATGTTTTGGTTTCTTTTTTTCTCAAGAGCTCTGAAACGAGACTGCCGGGGTCTAGTCCCAATTCCCTCACTTCTAGGTTGGGATCTTGAGCAGTTTATGCAACATCTCAGAGCCTCGGTTTCCTAGACTTCTTAGGGTTTTGTGAGGATCTAATAAGAGTATTTGTGAAATGTTGGACCAGGGCTGCACCATACAATGCTCAATAAGTTATTTTATTTTATTATAAATAATTATTTCCTGAATAAAGGAATACTGTAGCCACAAGAGCTATCTACCTCTGGCTCTCCTCTCTCCCTTCACCCACCCCAGTCCAGCCCATGAGATTCTACACTTCTGACGGGATAAGTCGAGGACCTATAAACGTGTCAGCACCTGGGCTCCAGGTTCTCCCATCATTAGCTCACCTGCAGGCCCTGAGTGAGTCACTCAAGTGTTCTGATCCTCAGTTTCCTGATCATGAGCCTGGAAAAGAGGTGGGCAGAGTGGATGGTGCATCAAATGGGCAGCATATGAGGGAGGGAGATGACACAGACCAGATTAGGAAGGTGGTATTCAGCATGACTATGCTCTAAAACCCAGGGCACAATGTATATAAGATAAAATGTGATGGTTCTCTCGCTCAGGGGCATAGCACACCGACCTTATTTTTCTTAAATTTTCCAAAATAAAACTGCGGGCTGCCCTGATTCTACTCCTTCCAGGATTTAGTGAACGAATATTTGTTTATTAAATCCTTTAATTTTTTAATGATCATAATTCTTATTCCAGAATAAAAAGTCCTTGCACTTCGCCCCTTTTAAAATAGTACGACGTACTTATTGACTACATTGGTTGCCTGCTTCCCTGCTAGACTGCAAGCTCCATGAAGGCAGAGATCTTTGTTTTGCTCATTGATGCATCTCCAGCACCTACAACAGTACCTGACATGCAGTTAGTATTTGACACATATTATCTTAATTGTTCAAAAAGCCTAAGTTAGCAGCATGGATATTGGTTGCTTTTATAAAATGTGAGGCTTATGTCTGCAGCCTGTAAAATGGGTATATTCACTTATCTCCGCCCAAGACTGTTTTGAGCCAGGGAAACACTGGGGCTGTTGGACACTGCGGTGGAGGCCTGATGTAAGGATGTGTAATATGTGTCCACACTACACAGCAGGTTGGGTTTTGCCCAAACAATCCAACCCAGCCTGTCTGCCTTAGAGACTTGGGCTTTTCCCCACTGTTTCCAGTCTGCCTTTGGCATCTCCAGCTCACAAATATTTACTGAGCACTTACCTTGAGTTAGGCACTCTTTTAGACACCTGGAAGTCATCAGTGAACAAAACAAAGATCTCTGACCTGAACGGTGGGACATGGAATTCAGGAGAAAGAGCTGAAGATCATACCGAGAACTTTGCCTGAGCTCCTGAATGGAGTCGCTGTTGCTTGAGATGGGGGAGTCTGTGCGGGGCAGAGACGGAAGTCCAGCTCTTGAAGCATCTTGTAGAAGTACTCCTTGCTCCTCCCCTGTCCTGCCTGAATATTCTGCCACACAATTCGCCTGAGCGTTAAAACCTGTTCTCTAGATGGAGCCCTGTTAGTCACTGTACTTCAGTTTTATCTCAGTCTTTGGTTTGATAATGGCATTTCGGGTGCAGTAAACAAGTGCGGGATTTTTGGAGTGTGTGTGGGGGGTAGCAGTGTCGTGTTCCTTAAACAGGAGATAGGCAGCAGTCAGGTGACAGTAAAGGGACCGTTTTACCCGTAACTGCCCGTGGCACCAGCAAATCAGATTGGAAGAATATGAGTTACATTCATGGCAATAATTGCAGAGCACACGAGGAGGAAGGATGGTCCAGGGGCCAAGGGGCCCTTGACGAGAGTTGTCTGTGTGCACGATTCTGATTCTTCAAAAAAGAAATGTCATAGCACGAGTTGGATTAAATGTTAGTAGTGTTCTAGCTGGTGGGAACATGGTGGTTTCTTATTTCACTCTTGCATTTTCTGTGTGGTAAGCATATAGGTTAGAATGAGGTGGTGGTGGTTAAGGTTACCTGGCTTCAGCTCCAGCTCTGTTACTTATTAGCTGTGTGACCTTGGGCAGTGACTCAGCCAGTCCCTCTTTTCTCATGTTATAAAGATTGAGTGAGTTTATATGGGAGACACACAGACTCATTCTCAGCACAAAGCTAAGGGCTATTGAAGGGCTCTAATTCTTGGTCCCAGAATTAAGAATAAAATGATAAGTAATTATAAATCAATCAACAAAAGACTCCTAGGATTTTATAACTGCAAAGAAATCTTGCAGCCTTGATGAAAGAAGTTCTGCTGAGGCCCTAAGACTCCCTCCACATGGGCCTGTGTGTGGAGGGAACCATGAGACCGCGAGCTAGGTGTGGAGGGAAGGCTGGCCGTGTAGACGCTCAGAGCATTTACTTGAGTCACTCAGAGACATAGCAGGAAAGAAAGCCCCTTCCTTGTGGTTCCAGGAAGAATTAGTAATGTATATACGGGAAGCATGAATTCTAAGAAGCAAGACACAAGGCTATTTTCACACCCTCCTATACAACAAGGCTCTCTCTCTCTCTTTTTTTTCAAAATTGTTTCCTTGCTGCCCTTATCATCGGTCTTTCAATGATAACCCTTGCTATCTACGTGTGCAGTTGGTTTAGCCTCACTGCAGATGTGGATTATTTAAGTGCTTGCCTATTTTGAAGCTAAGTTTTTTTTTCCTCCTTCAATTAGTTTGTAAACCAAATGCATTTCTACTATCTTTGCTGAGAGGACACTATCTCTTCTTTGTATATTGCCTCTTAAGTGCAAATGACACTCCCAGCATGTTTGCTAATTTCTGACTTCACATGTAGAGTAGGAAAGCAGGTAACTCAGGGTTTGGTCTTTAAAGGAAAAATACTCATGCACACACATAGACTGAGTCAAACATTCCCTCCGTAACTCCCACCTCTCCAAAGCTTTTGCTTTTCTCCTCCACTCACTGCTCTCTGTTTCCTTACTCTTTCTTCAAAGTATTCTCATATTACCTGACTTTATTGCCTAAGAGGCTCAAACTGTTGAAAGACATAGTGATGACTGGTTATTTGTTGCGGGGGGGGGGGGGAGGCAGTTACGGTGCCTGCAGGGGGCTCCGTGGCAATCTGTGCATAATGACCTCAGATCTCATCAGACCCCAGCTGGGAGAAAAGTCTGCTCTTATTAAGTCCACGTCATCTGTGGATCACTTCTTGGTGCCTTGTGCCTCACTCATCACACTACAGACTCTTCACCGACGCCAGCAGCAAGTCCTCCTTGCAAGCCCGTAAACCCTTGCAAGTGCTTGTTCTGATGCTGGATCCTGGCCCGCCCTGGCTGCAGTTGCCTGCACTTTGCCTGCCCCGCCCCCCCCTCCCCCCCGCCTCCTCTTTCAGCCACTCCCTCTTAGTTGCCTTTGTGGCTACCCTTGGAGTGTCCCTAGGGCTTCCTTTTACTCTGCCACGGGTGTGTGACTCAGTTTCCCAGATAAGATCCATGCATAGGATCTTTTGAGATCACCCAAACATTTTGCATGCATGCTGTGATACTGTGACTTAAATAAAAAATATGCAGTTGGGGTTTTGTTCCCTGTTTTTGGCACAGAGCTCCCAAAAACGCGAGTAAACCCTAAGTGATAAGAGCACTAGGGGCATCTTTTGTTCTATTGAGGTGACTCTGGGTGGGCTCCTGGATGGCTCCTGGATGGGGGCCGGTCACCAGAAAGACATGACCATGATTAGAAGCTTGGAATTTTCAGCTCCAGCTCCCATTCTGCAGAGAGGGGAGAGGGGGGCTGGAAATAGAGTTATTGATCAGTCATGCGTATGATCATGCCTCCATAAAAATATCAATAGTATGGGGTTCTGAAGGCTTCTGGGCTGGTGAACACATGGACATGCAGGGAGAGTAGCATGCGTGGGGAGGGCGTGGATGCTCTGCACCCCTTCCCACTGACCTTGCTCTATGCCTCTCTTCTCTCTGGATGTTTATCCGTATCCTTTATCCTTTCCTTTCCTAATAAACTGGTAAAGAGTAAGTAAACTGTTTTCCTGAGCGCTGTGAGCCATCTAGCAAATTAACTAAACCTGGCGAGGGGTTTATGGAAGCCTCTGATCTAGAGCCTATGGGTCAGAAGCACAGATGACAACTTGGATTTGTGACTGGTGTCTGGAGTGTGTGTGTGTGTGTGGCGGGGCTGGGGGGTGGAGAGGGTCTTGTGGGACTGAGCCCTTAACCTGTGGGATCTGATGCTACATCCAGATAGATGGTGTCAGAATTGAGTTGAATTGTAGGACACCCAGCTGGTGTCACAGAATTGCTTGGCGTGGGGTAAAAGCCAGTGGGTTGGTAGTCGTATGAGAGTAAAGGAGATGCACAGGGAGAGAACAGGTGTCTCTTCTACATGTGTCCATGTATGTTTTCCTAGGGAAAGGGTCTGGAGCTCTCATCATTCTTGAGAATCCATGACCCCATAAGAACCAGTGGGGAGAGGGTAGGAGGAAATGATGGAAGGACACAGATGGGGAAGTCCAAGTGTGCAGGTGGCAGGTGCTCCACACCCATATTTGGAAACTACCCATTGGACGTCTCCACCTGAGGCTCCCACAGGTGCTTCCAGTAACTAAAACTGACATCAACCCGCCAAACAGGTTCCTGTTCCTGCTTTCTTTCACCTGTGCATGGCATTCTTTGTTTCCCAAGTCAGAATCTTGAGGGAGAGTTTAGTGGGTTAATTTGCTCTCACATCTACATCCAGCCAATTGCCAGTTTTCCCTCTCCATCCCTACTTTCTTTCCATCCTTCAGCATCTGCCCTGTTCAGATACTCACCTAAATCATAGCCATAGTTTCCTTGCCAACTTCCTGCCTCTCATTCTTGTTTGTCTAGTTCATCTTCACATGACTGCCCAAGAAGTATTTCATACATGGACATTTAATCATGTCACTCTCATGCTCAGTATTCTTCAATGGCTCCCCATTGCTCACAGAAAAAGACATCTGAACCAGGTAAGGAAGGCCTTGGTCCTTGCCTACCACTTTCCATTATCTTTCATTGTCCAGCATGATTTGGTTCAGCAGTGCTGAACTCCTTGTGGCCTCTAGAACATGCTGGCTTTGTGCATGCAACTTCTCTAGGGGAACGTCATACTCCACCTCCTCACCCACGCCCCAGTTCTCCCCATCCAATTCACCAGGCAAAGCTCCCCCTACCCTTCAAGCTTCCCCTTCAAGGGATGCCTCCTCTGTTATGCTTCTTGGCTTTCCTAGGTGACATAAGCCAGACACCTGGGATCTGCCCACTTCCCAGGTAAGCCCACATAGCTATAAATCTCCAAGGTTCACATAACCCCCACTTATACTGCATTTTCATTTTATACTGGAGTGAGGCTCTACAAGCGTAAATGATTTACACAAGGCAGCACTCAGCTCTGTATATAGAGAACCAAAGCGAGATTAATGGAAGGAACAAAAAGAAAGCCTACCATGCAGAGGTCTGGGCATATAAATCTTCCTAAACTAAAAGGGAGTGAAGGGGATGTATGGAGCATTTTACAACTCAAACGTGGTAGTCCCTCATTTAATTTCATTTGTATCATCCATCCCTCTATGACATGTTGAGATTTATTTGTGACTGTGGGGATTAAACAAGATAGCAAAGTGATATTGTACCCAGAGCTCAGTGCACTTTATAGTGATTATCTACTTCCTTTATGTCCTCTGCTGGCCGATGACGGCCTTGAATGCAAAGACTGTGTTTTCAATTTTTTTCCCCTCAGAGCCCAGAATTAACTAGGCAGAGAACTCCGGAAGTTCTCCATCAGTGAGGAAAGAATTCTTCATAGCAGACAAGCAAAGGTAGTACTTTTTTATTGTTAAGAAATCAGGACTTTTTGGGGTGACTGGGTGGCTCCGTCAGTAAAGCATCTGCCTTTGGCTCAGGTCATGATCCCAGAGTCCTGGGATTGAGCCCCGCATGGGGCTTCCTGCTCAGTGGGGAGCCTGCTTCTCCCTCTCCCTCTGCCCCTCCACCCTGCTCCTACCCTCACGCTCACACTTTCTCTCTCTCTCAAATAAATAAATAAAATCTTAAAAAAAAAGAAATCAGGACTTTTTTTTTTTTTTTTTTTAACAACTGGAAGCCTGTATCTCCCACTCCCCCTCACGCATTTTGCCCATCTCCTACCTACTCCTCTCTGGCAACTGCCAGTTTGTTCTCTGTATGTATGGGTCTGTTTCTGCGTTTTGTTTATGTATTCGTTTTGATTTTTAGAGTCCACATATAAGTGAAATCATATGGTATTTGTCTTTCTCTGTCTGACTTATTTCACTCAGCATAATAAGAATCCAGTACATTTTCTGAATGAATGTGCAAAATAAGGAACCAAAAAGAAGACATTTTCTAATAATTCTTATAAAGATAATTAATTCATCGTGCCTTTGAGTAAGCAGGGTGCCCATCAGTCGCTAGCTCCTCTTCTAACAGCTGGAGAGAGAATACTGAATGACAGCAAATGCTTTCGTGGTGCCCTGTGTCAGCCCTCAGGCTCTAAAGGCCACCGCCTTCGGGCTCCTCACAGTAGTCTGTGGTGGTCGTTATCCCATCTCATGGATGAGGCAGCTGAAGTTCAGGCGGATTAGATAGCGTGCGAGTTCCCTGACAGAGCCGGATTCAAACCCAGACAGACGAAATCCAGAGTCCGTGCTCTGAGCCTCTGTACCACACTGCCTTTCCATCCAGTCCCTGTCCCGCTACCCCTCTCCCAGCTTTCATTCATCTATGAAGAGCATTTTCCTAAGCTCACCACATATATTCCCTCATTTAATCCTCGCAGTGACCTTGAGGCAGGTTCTCTTATTTTCCTCTCTTTTCAGATAAGGAAACTAAGGCTCAGAGGCATCAAGGAAGTGGGTCCACATCACTTGGCTAGTAAGTGGTGAAGCCAAATGTTCAGCCCCAGTAGACACTCTGAAGTCCAAACTAACCCACCCGGATGTATTGCTTTTCTCTTGACGCGCTCACTCAACCAACAGTAGTGTCATCAGAGAGACCAATACCATGAAGTGACACAAGTGAGTGAAACGGTCAGGCTCCTAGGTGCGCCTGGCTCATCTGCCTGCTGGGATGGGCCCCTACGCACTGCGGGCTGTGGGCGTGGCCCGGGTGGGTGTGTCCGATGGGCGTGGTTGGCCAGGATGGGCGGGACCTGAGCCCCACTTGGAAATGGTCAGGAGGTCCTGGATACCTGCTCCCGCCCTTCATAGGGACAGGGAAGACTAGGTAACTCAACACTTTTAGAACTGGGATTTTCTGAGCGAGTTCAGGGGACAGCGGCAGCTTCCTGTGTTGAGGGGACACTGTGGTTCAGGTGAGGTTTTAACCCCTCACCAGCTGTGTGATGGAGGTCCTTGACCTCTCTGTCTCATAGGTGGCCTAGAGGGCGTTAGGGCAGCTAGACAAAAGAGATGAACATTTAAAATGCACATTTCATGTACGTTCCAGCATTCCACTTGTAGAAAACTGACTTACAGAAATACTCAAGTCCTCAGGGACACATGTACAAAGATGTTCATTGTAGCATTAATAAAGGAAAAATATTAGAACAGTTTATAGGGGAAACTGCGAATTATGGTACATTCATACCAGGAGAGAGTAAGCGACAGAAGGAATAAAGCACATCTGTAAGAACCCATATAAAAGGATTCTGTAAAATACATTTTAGAAGAGTAAGTTGGAGAACAATATTTGTACTATCATCCTGTTTGTGGGTGTGTTTGAAAGCATGTACATGAAATATAAATCAAGGTTTAAAACAGGGTGTCCAAATTAAAAAGTCTTTGGACCTAACCTGAAAGCTACAGCTGGTATCAGAGCCTAAGAACCAATGACAGGACCTCATTGTAAAGTAGTAATTGCAAAAAATCTAAAGACAACTCTCATGTTCTATCTCTATGGGTGTGGAGGAGGTAAAGATCCTGACATGGGATGGAATCTGGAACCTGCAAGGCCTTTGTGGCTAGTGTGGCAGAAAATAAAGCCGAAGTCTGGGGTTTCCCCTTAAGACATCTGCATTCTGTTCTAAGAAACT
>NC_058415.1:25295632-25306509 GCF_002201575.2 Neomonachus schauinslandi
ATGAGAAGCCACTGGGAGGTTCTGAGTGAGGGAGAATGGATGTGTGAAGGGGCCGGACTGGAAGCTGGGACACCAGTTGGATGGATTTTGAGAGTCAGGCCAGCATTTGGGGAAGGGGTAGTGGCAATGTGGAAAAAATATGGAGCCTGTAAAAGTAATCTGGCTATCATTTACTTAGATAAGCAATCTTGGAGATTTAGCAGTTTGGTGGGGTGACCTGGCAGGGCATGGAGAGTCCTGGCAATGTTTGGGGTCCTCACAGGGGATCTGAGCAGAGAAGTGGAGAGGGAAGTTTGAGTGAGTTTGGATATGCCCTTAGAAGCCAAGCTGGAGGTAGAAACATGAGTTGACTGCATGTAGACATGTAGAGTGAACAGGAGACAATGGTCCAGGATTAATCCCAAGAGATCCAACATTTCATTGAGGATTAAATAATATCACACGTGGAAAACCCCCAGCATCTTGCCTGGAATGGAACACATACTCAGTAAATGTTAGTTTCCTTCCCCTCATGAAATATTTGTTAAATGAGCTCATGGTCAACAATTAATCCCAAACCAGACTGACCTTTACGGCTAAACATACAAATAAGGTCATGGGTCTAATTCAGAATATGAGCCATCACACACTTGTTGAGTTACACAAAGAAAAGCATTTCAGGAAAGGAAGTTCTGTTCTCTGTACCACCATTGCAACCACAGATGATCTCTACACTTTCCAGTGCCTCCTCCCTTGTGGATCTGAGGGGAGGGCCAGATGCCAGGTTCACTCCCTTGCTCACCCATGATAATGCCTTATATCCTTTGAGAATGCCTTGTGAGTCCTACTGGCTGAGTGTGGATAAATCCATTTTAAAGGATCTGTTTGTTTTCATCTTCCATTCTTCCTCACCCACCCTGATTTGTCCCACCCTAGAGTAGACCTCAAAAGGATGGACAATATGAATTTTTAACTCTGGGTCGGGGTGGGGGGTTGTGGAATTCATCCCTAGCAACTACTAAGGGAAGTTTCTAGTTTGGAAATTTTCTGAAGAGGCTCATCCTAGCTATTTCAATCCTTTTGTGCTCCTTTCTTCAAAATAAGAATCAACTTGCCTTTTCTGGGGGATACCTGGCTTGTTATTTTTTCCTGAAGCTCATTGATTAGAGAATTTCAGGGGCTGTTCTGGAGGTGGTGGTCCTGGAGTTCCAGTGATTCAAGGGGGAGACTGGAAGAGTAGCTAGTGTGGAGCCCCTGAGCTTATTTCTCTGTTTCTGATGTTGAGATGCCTACTGGACATCCACTGTGGAGGGGTCAAGGAGGCAACTGAATTTATGAAGCTGCTGCTAGAGCCAACTCAGAACTGAAAATAGAAATTTAGGACTTATCACTTAAATCAAGAGTGATTCATTTTCCTTATGCCATGGACCCCTTTGGAATCTAGTGAAGCCACTAGACTTTTTCTTAGAATGATGTTTTTACATGCATAAAGTAAAATGTATAAGATTACACAGGAAACCATATTAAAATATAAACAAGTTTTTAAAATTTGTGTTGAGCAATATAATGTGCTCCTGTATTAATACATTAAATAACAGATCTAGTGGGAAGATGTGTTAAACTAACAACCTAAGCTCTGAGAAATTAATGACCATAATTTCAAAGTTATAAAAAAGTAAATGATATCGGGGCGCCTGGGTGGCTCAGTTGGTTAGGCGACTGCCTTCGGCTTAGGTCATGATCCTGGAGTCCTGGGATCGAGTCCCGCATCAGGCTCCCTGCTCAGTGGGGAGTCTGCTTCTCCCTCTGACCCTCCTCCCTCTCATGCTCTCTGTCTCTCATTCTCTCTCTCTCAAATAAATAAATAAAATCTTAAAAAAAAAAAGTAAATGATATCTTCAGATATCTGGAACAACTCTAATATGAAAATGTTTGTGATTTCTATTGGTGACAAATTCACAGTTAACTGCAGTTAGTGCTTAGCTCCTTTATTCATGAATATAAAAAATATTAAATTACGGTTACAGATTAGTGAAAATAGGATATTTTCCCCATCCAAGTTCATGGATCCCCTGACTGGTATTTAAAACCACAACACAATGAAACCAACTAGTGTATAGATAAAGAAGAACAAGATTCCTAAGACTAATCTCTGGGATGTTCTGACATAGGAGGTTGAGCAGAGAAGGAGCTCAAAAGAGATTGAGCGGGTGCCCACAGTGAGGTAGGAGAGGAGCCAGGAGAGGGTGGAGTCAAGAAGCCAAGAGAAGAAAATGTCTCTGGGGGAGGATCCAAGGATCTGCATTGTTTATAATCCTGCGTTTGTATATTGGGATTTACTATGTAGAACATTTTAGATTCCTCTCTACTGGACCATTCCCATTGATCGTTCATTCATTCATTCATTCATTCACTCCATTCCTCCATCCATCCATCCATTTATTAATTTTTGTCAACTCCAACAATATACCAAGAAAGGTGTTGTTCTAAGGCTGTTCTGAGTAAGAAGCAATGGCCTCTTACTCTGTGACAGGCCCTCAATATTCATGATTTTAATTCTTACAACAACTCTTTTATTATTATTCCCACTCAGTAGATGAAATCAGGGCAGGAGAGGTTAAATAAATTATCCAAAGAAAGGGATATAGCCTGGATTTAGAGCTGACTCCTGCACCCTACACCTTTATTTTTTATTTATTTATTTATTTATTTATTTATTTATTTTTAAGGATTTGAAAGGTTGTTCATGGTTCTCATTAAATTCTTTTTACCTCTACTTTATTGAGATATAATTGACATAACTTTGTGTAAGTTTACATGATGATTTGATATATATATACATTGTGAAATGATTACCACAATAAAGTTAACACATCCATCACCTCACATAGTTAGAATTTTTTGTGTGTATGGTAAGAATATTTAAGATCTAATCTCTGCGGGGCGCCTGGGTGGCTCAGTCGTTAAGCGTCTGCCTTTGGCTCAGGTCATGGTCCTGGGGTCCTGGGATCGAGCCCCACATCGGGCTCCCTGCTTCGCAGGAAGCCTGCTTCTCCCTCTCCCACTCCCCTTGCTTGTGTTCCCTCTCTCGCTGTCTTTCTCTCTGTGTCAAATAAATAAATAAAATCTTAAAAAAAAAAAAGATCTAATCTCTGCAAATTTCAAGTATACAAAACAGCATTGTTAATTATAGTCACCATGCAGTACATTACATCTCCAAAACGTATTCCTCTTTTTTTTTTTTAAGATTTTATTTATTTATTTGACAGAGACAGCGAGAGCAGAAACACAAGCAGGGGGAGTGGGAGAGGGAGAAGCAGGCTTCCCGCTGAGCAGGGAGCCTGATGTGGGACTTGATTCCAGGACTCTGGGATCATGACCTGAGCCGAAGGCAGCCACTTAACGACAGCCACCCAGGTGCCCCAAAACGTATTCCTCTTATAACTGGAAGTTTATACACTTTGACCAACATCTCACCTTTCCCCAATCTCACCTTTCCTCAGCCTCGGCAATCACCAAACCTACTCTTCGCTTCTATAAGTTCAACTTTTTTAGATTCCACACAGAAGTGATATCATTACCATATTTATCTTTCTCTGACTTATTTTACTAATGCCCTCAGGGTTCATCCATGTTGTCATAAATGGTGGGATTTTCTTCTTTTTATTTTCTAATGGCTGAATAATATCCCCTTCTATTCATACACCACATTTTATTTGACCATTAATCTGTTGAAAGACACATAGGGTGTTTCCATGTCTCGGCTATTGTGAACAATGGGGCATTGAGCATGGGGGTGCAGGTGTATCTCTTCAAGGTATTGTTTTCCTTTTCTTGGGACATACACCCAGAAGTAGGATTGCTGGGTTATATGGTAGTTCTACTTTTAAAATTTTTAAATTTTATTTATTTATTTGAGAGAGAGTGAGAGAGAGATAGCACAAGAAGCAGGAGTGGCAGAGGGAGAGGGAGAAGCAGGCTCCCCGCTGAGCAGGGAGCCAGACGCGGGGCTCGATGCCAGGACCCTGAGATCATGACCTGAGCAGAAGGCAGATGTTTAACTGACTGAGCCACCCAGGTGCCCCTATTTTTAATTTTTTGAGGAGCTTCCATACCGTTTTCCATAGTGGCTGCACCAATTTACACCCCCCCCCAATAGTACACCAGGGTTCCCTTTTCTCCACATGCTTGCCAACACTTATTATCTGTTATCTTTTTGATAATAGTCATGCTAACAGGTGTGAGATGATGTCTCACTGTGGTTCTGATCTGCATTTCCCTGACGATAAATGATGTTGAGCACCTTTTCATGTATCTATTGGCTATTTGTATGTCTTCTTTGGAAAAATGTGTATTCAAGTCCTTTGCCCATTTTTAATCAGATTTTTAAGAAGTTGTATGAGTTTCTTATATATTTTAGATATTAACCCCTTATCAGAAATATGATTTACATATATTTTCTCCCATTCCTTAGGTTGCCTCTTCATTTTGTTGATTTTTTCTTTTGCTTTGCAGAAGCTTTTTTGTTTGAGGTAGCCTTACTTGTTTATTTTTGCTTTTGTTGCCTGTTTTTAGTGTCAATTCCCATTTTATCTCTTCTCTCTCAACCTCCATTCCACTTTTTGAAGCACGTTCTTCTGGTTTCTGTGACTCATCACTCTCCTCGTTTCCCTTCTATCTCACTGCTCTTTCTCTCCTATGCTCTATATGAACAATAATCATCAAACTTTGGGCTGCATCAGAATCGTGTAAATGTTTTGTTAACAAAGAAGAAAAAAGAAAGATGATGAGTCCTAGCCCTAGACATTCAGAGGCAGAATAGGTGGTCAGGGTGCCCATGTCCCACTGTATTTTAAATAAATGGCACAAGTGATTTTCCCATAGACTAAAGTTTGAAACCTAGTGTTAGCTAGGATTTAAAAAATTACTTTTTCATAGATTTACTATACTAAAATCAACAAAGTACTCCTTTCATACTTTGCATGTTATGATAATTCCGTTTCTAAAATGAGGTTATTTCTGTGATTTCAGTCCAGTTATCAAGAGTAAAGGAAAGTACACATTCTAAAAACCAATCATAAAGATAATTTCTCTTGTTCCCATCTTATGTCTAAAAATAGAAGCAGCAGCAACACTGGATATGGGGTCAGAAAACCCAAGTTCAAGTACATTTTACAGATGTGATTTTTCCAGTCCTGGACAAGTCATTTAACCTTTTTGGACCTCAGTTTTGTCTCATTCACCATATGAGGATTGTCATAATCCCTATCTAGACATGATTCATTGCACTATTGGCTTTTCTCCTTCCCCACCTTAGAATACTTACAAATGGGCAAGATGGCAGAGGAGTAGGAGACCTGGATTTCGTCTAGTCCCAGGAATTCAGCTGGATAGGGATCGAACCATTCTGAACACCTACAAACTCAACAGGAGATCGAAGAAAAGAAGAGCAACAACTCTCTCATCAGAAAAGCGACCACTTTCTGGAAGGTAGGACGTGCGGAGAAGTGAATCCGAGGCGATATTCGGGAGGATAGACGGCGGGGGAGGGGCCTCCGGCGGCCGCTTCTGGCAAGTGATAGAGCCGCGGAGCACAAAATCGGAACTTTTAAAAGTCTGCTCCGCCGAGGGATGTCACTCTGGTGGCTAAGCGGGGAGTGGAACCCTCCGGGACAGTGTGGTCTCAGGACCCTCGGGGTCACAGAAAGATCGGGGGTGCCTGAGTGCGGCAGAGCTCCCTGGTATCGGAGCGGGGAAGCCAGCTGCAGAGACGGAGCTGGGGCACGGGCTCCCAGCTCGGGATTGCCATAAACTGTGATCCGCGGCACAGTCGGGCCCCTGCTCCTCCAGCAGGGACCCAACAAGCGGCAGATCCGGGGAGACTCACCTTCCTCCCCTGGGAGGAGCCGCGCAGGAGTGCGCCGCAGGGATCTGCTGGGTTTGGAGACTCCACCCGGGGTCGGGTGCCAGAGATAGAAACGCGCGGTCACAGGCCGGGTGAGCACGGAGTGCGGCTGGAGACCGGGGAGACGGGAGTGACTGACGGCTTTTCTCTGGGGGCTCACTGAGAGGCGGGGCCCCGAGTTCTCGGCTCCTCCGGGGCGGAGATTGGAAGGCCGCCATTTTCACTCCTGTCCTCCAAAGCTGGACGGAAAGCTTGCAGGGAACCAAAGCTCCGGAGAGCAAACCCGAGCAGATTACTTAGCCGGGAAGGGGCAAGGGCGGGGCAATTCCGCCTCCGGCAAAGACATTTGGGAACCACGGTAACAGGCCCCTCCCCCAGAAGATCAGCAAGAACAGCCAGCCAAGACCAAGTTTACCATCAATGAGAATGGCAGAACTCCAGTGCTCGGGGAATACTGCACATAGAATTCATGGCTTTTTTTACCATGATTCTGTAGTCTTTCAAAGTTAATTTTTTTTTAACTTTTTTTTTTTTTGAATTTTTCTTTTTCCCTTTTTCAACCAACATCTTATCAATCCCTTTTTTAAAAAACATTTTTATTTTTCATTTTTAGAGTCATATTCTATCCCTTCATAGTACTTACCCTTACTTTTGGCATATGTATATATATATGTATATATATATATATATATATATATATATATATATATATGTTGTTCTCTCTTTAAAATTTTGAGATACAGTTTCTTCTAACAGATCAAAATATACCCTAAATCTCTAGTGTATGGCTTTGTTCTAGTCTCCTGCCTGATCACATTCTCTCCCTTTTTTTTCTTTTTTTTTTAAAACCTCTTCTTTCTTCTTTCAAACAACTTCTTATCTTATCAATTCCTTTTATAAAATTTTATATAATTTTCATCTTTACAGTCATATTCCATCCCTTCATTGTATCAACCCTTATTTTTGTACATATATAAGTTTTTCTTTCTTTAAAATTTTGGGAGGCACTTTCTTCTAACAGACCAAAATACACCCAAAATCTAGTGTGTGGCACTGATCTATGCACCAGCCTGATCATATTTGATCATATTCTGTTTTTTTTTTGTTCTGTTTTTGTTTGTTTTTATCTTTTTCTTTTTCTTTTTTCTTTCTTTCCCTTTTCCCTGGTTTCAGGTTTTTTCTGATTTGTTTAGAGTATATTTTCTGGGAACGTTGTTACCCTGGTAGCATTTTGTTCTCTCATTCATCTATTCTCCTCTGGACAAAATGACAAGACAGAAAAAATTACCTCAACAGAAAGAACGAGATAGCACTGACTGCCAGGGACCTACTCAATACGGACATTAGTACAATGTCGGACCTAGAGTTCTGAATGATGATTTTAAAGATACTAGCTGGGCTTGAAAAGAGCATGGAAGTTATTAGAGAAACCTTTCTGGAGAAATAAAAGAACTAAAATCAAACCAGGTCGAAATCAAAAAGGTTATTAATGAGGTGCAATAAAAAATGGGGGCACTAACTGCTAGGATAAATGAGGCAGAAGAGAGAATCAGTGATATAGAAGACCAAATGATGGAAAATAAAGAAGCTGAGAAAAAGAGAGATAAACAACTAATGGATCACGAGGGCAGTATTCGAGAGATAAGCGATACCATAAGATGAAACAAGATTAGAATAATTGGGATCCCAGAAGAAGAAGGAAGAGAGAGAGCGGCAGAAGGTATATTGGAGCAAATTATAGCAGAGACCTTTCCTAACGTGGGGAAGGAAAGAGGCATCAAAATCCAGGAGGCACAGAGAACCCCTCTCAAAATCAATAAAAATAGGCCAACACCCCGACATCTAATAGTAAAACTTACGAGTCTCAGAGACAAAGAGAAAATCCTGAAACAGCTTGGGTGAAGAGATCTGTAACTAGAGTGGTAGAAACATTAGATTGGCAACAGACCTATCCACAGAGACCTGGCAGGCCAGAAAGGACTGGCATGATATCTTCAGAGCACTAAACGAGAAAAATATGCAGCCAAGAATACTCTATCCAGCTAGGCTGTCATTGAAAATAGAAGGAGAGATAAAAAGCTTCCAGGACAAACAAAAACTAAAGGAATTTGCAAACACAAAACCAGCCCTACAAGAAATATTGAAAGGGGTCCTCTAAGCAAAGAGAGCCTAAAAGCAACATAGACCAGAAAGGAAGACAGACAATAAACAGTAACGGTCACTTTATAGGCAATACAATGGCACTAAATTCCTATCTTTCAATAGTTACCCTGAATGTAAATGGGCTCAATGCCCCAATCAAAAGACACAGGCTATCAGACTGGATTCAAAAACAAGACCCATCGATATGCTGTCTGCAAGAGACTCATTTTAGACCCAAAGACACCCCCAGATTGAAAGCGAGAGGGTGGAAAACCATTTACCATGCTAATGGACACCAAAAGAAAGCTGGGGTGGCAATCCTTATATCAGACGAATTAGATTTTAAACCAAAGACTGTAATAAGAGATGAGGAAGGATGCTATATCCTACTTAAAGGGTCTATCCAACAAGAAGATTTAACAATTGTAAATATCTATGCCCCTAACATGGGAGCAGCCAATTATATAAGGCAATTAATAACAAAAGCAAAGAAACACATTGACAACAATACAATAATAGTGGGGAACTTTAACACCCTCTCACTGAAATGGACAGATATCTAAGCAAAAGATCAACAAGGAAATAAAGACTTTAAATGACACACTGGACCAAAGGGACTTCAGAGACATATTCAGAACATTCCATCCCAAAGCAACGGAATACACATTCTTCTCTAGTGCCCATGGAACATTCTCCAGAATAGATCACATCCTGGGTCACAGATCAAGTCTCAACCGGTACCAAAAGATTGGGATCATTCCCTGCCTATTTTCAGACCACAATGCTTTGAAACTAGAACTCAATCACAAGAGGAAAGTCAGAAAGAACTCAAATACATGGAGGCTAAAGAGCATCCTACTAAAGAATGAATGGGTCAACCAGGAATTAAAGAAGAATTAAAAAAAATTCATGGAAACCAATGAAAATGAAAACACAGCTGTTCAAAATCTTTGGGATGCAGCAAAGGCAGTCCTAAGAGGAAAGTATATAGCAATACAAGCCTTTCTCAAGAAACAAGAAAGGTCTCAACCTTACCCTACACCTAAAGGAGCTAGAGAAAAAACAGCAAATAAAGCCTAAACCCAGCAGGAGAAGAGAAATAATAAAGATCAGAGCAGAAATCTATGAAGTAGAAACCAAAAGAACAGTAGAACAGATCAACGAAACTAGGAGCTGGTTCTTTGAAAGAATTAACAAGATTGATAAACCCCTGGCCAGACTTACCAAAAAGAAAAGAGAAATGACCCAAATCAACAAAATCATGAGTGAAAGAGGAGAGATCACAACCAACACCAAAGAAATACAAACAATTATAAGAACATATGAGCAACTCTATGCCAGCAAATTAGATAACCTGGAAGAAACGGATGCATTCCTAGAGACATATAAACTACCAAAACTGAACCAGGAAGAAATAGAAAACCTGAACAGACCCATAACCACTAAGGAAATTGAAGCAGTCCTCAAAAATCTCCCAACAAACAAGAGCCCAGGGCCAGATGGCTTCCCAGGGGAATTCTACCAAACATTTAAAGAAGAATTAATACCTATTTTTCTGAAATGGTTCCAAGAAATAGAAATGGAAGGCAAACTTCCAAACTCATTTTATGAGGCCAGCATTACCTTGATCCCAAAACCAGACAAAGACCCCATCAAAAACGAGAATTACGGACCAATATCCCTGATGAACATGGATGCAAAAATTCTCACCAAAATACTAGCCAATAGGATCCAACAGTACATTAAAAGGATTATTCACCATGACCAAGTGGGATTTATTTCTGGGCTGCAAGGTTGGTTCGACAACTGCAAATCAATCAATGTGATACAATACATTAATAAAAGAAAGAACAAGAATCATATGATCCTCTCAATAGATGCAGAAAAAGCATCTGACAAAGTACACCATCCTTTCTTGATTAAAACTCTTCACAGTGTAGGGATAGAGGGTATATACCTTAATATCATAAAAGCCATCTATGAAAAACCTACAGCGAATATCATTCTCAATGGGGAAAAACTGAGAACTTTCCCCCTAAGGTCAGGAACGCGGCAGGGATGTCCACTATCACCACTGCTATTCAACATAGTATTGGAAGTCCTAGCCACAGCAATCAGACAACAAAATAAATAAAAGGCATCCAAATTGGCAAAGAAGAAGTCAAACTCTCACTGTTTGCAGATGATATGATACTGTATGTGGAAAACCCAAAAGACACCACCCCAAAACTGCTAGAACTCATACAGGAATTCAGTAATGTGGCAGGAAATAAAATCAATGCACAGAAATCAGTGGCATTCCTATACACCAACAACAAGACAGAAGAAAGAGAAATTAAGGAGTCGATCCCATTTACAATTGCACCCAAAACCATAAGAGACCTAGGAATAAATCTTACCAAAGAGGCAAAGGATCTGTACTCAGAAAACTATAAAATACTCATGAAAGCAATTGAGGAGACACAAAGAAATGGAAAAACGTTCCATGCTCAATGATTGGAAGAACAAATATTGTGAAGATGTCAATGCTACCTAGAGCAATCTACACATTCAATGCAATCCCCATCAAAATACCATCCACTTTTTTCAAAGAAATGGAACAAATAATCCTAAAATTTGTATGGAACCAGAAAAGACCCCAAATAGCCAGAGGAATGTTGAAAAAGAAAAGCAAAGCTGGCGGTATCAGTAATCTGGACTTCAAGCTCTATTACAAAGCTGTCATCATCAAGACAGTATGGTACTGGCACAAAAACAGACACATAGATCAATGGAACAGAATAGAGAGCCCAGAAATGGACCCTCAACTCTATGGTCAACTAATATTCAACAAAGCAGGAAAGAATGTCCA
>NC_058415.1:25311509-25333271 GCF_002201575.2 Neomonachus schauinslandi
TGGACATTCTTTCCTGCTTTGTTGAATATTAGTTGACCATAGAGTTGTGGGTTCATTTCTGAGTTTTCTATTCAGTTCCATTGGTCTATGGGTCTATTTTTGTGCCAGTACCATACTTTTTTTTTTTTTTTAGATGTCTTTTTTTTTTTTAAAGATTTTATCTATTTATTTGAGAGAGAGAGAGAGAGAAAGAGAGAGGGAGAGAGAGAATTAGCGGGGGGGAGGGGAGGAGCAGAGGGAGAGGAACAAACAGACTCCACGCTGAGGATGGGGTCCAGTGCAGGGCTTGATCTCATGTCCCTGAGATCATGACCTGAGCCAAAATCAAGAGTCAAGGCTTAATGGACTGAGCCACCCAGGCACCCCTACCATACTGTCTTGATCCCTACAGTTTTGTAATATACCTTGAAGTCTGGAATTGTGATGCCTCCAACTTTGTTTTTCTTTTTCAAGGTTGCTTTGGTTATTCAGGGTCTTTTGTGATTCCACACGAATTTTAGGATTGTTTGGTTCTAGTTCTATGAAAAATGCTGTTGGTCTTTTGATCGGGATTGCACTAAGTGTGTAGATTGCTTTGGGTAATATAGACATTTTAACAATATTTGTTCTTCTAATCCATGAGTGTGGAATGTTTTTCCATTTCTTTGCGTCATCTTCAATTTCTTTCATCAGTGTTTTATAGTTTTCAGAGTACAGGTTTTTTACCTCTTTGGTTAGGTTTATTCCTAGGTATCATTTGGTTTTTGGTGCAGTTGTAAATGGGATTGATTCCTTGACTTTTCTTTCTGCTGATTCATTATTGGTGTATAGAAATGCAACAGATTTCTGTACATTGATTTTATATCCTGCGACTTTACTGGATTCAGTTCTAGCAATTTTTTGGTGGAGTCTTTTGGATTCTCTGTATAGAGTGTCATGTTGTATGCAAACAGTGAAAGTTTTACTTCTTCCTTGCTGATTTAGATGCCTTTAATTTCTCTTTGTTGTCTGATTGCTGAGGCTAGGACTTCCAGTACTATGTAAACGTGAGATGGGATGTGAGGTTGGACATCCCTGTCTTATTCCTGACTGTAGAAGAAAAACTCTCAGCTTTTCCCCAGTGAGGATGATATTGGCTGTGGGTGTTTTGTATATGGTCTTTATTATGTTGAGGTATGTTCCCTCTATCCTACTTTGTTGAGGGTTTTTATTGAGAATGGATATTGTACTTTGTCAAATGCTTTTTCTGCATCTATTGAAAGTATCATATGGTTCTTATCCTTTCTTTTATTAACGTGGTGTATGACGTTGATTGATTTGTGAATATTGAACCACTCTTGCAACCCAGGAATAAATCCCACTTGATCATGGCAAATGATTCTTATAATGCACTGTTGGATTTGGTTTACTAGCATTTTATTGAGAATTTTTGCTTCCATGTTCATTAGGAATATTGGCCTGTAGTTCTCCTTTTTAGTGGAATCTTTATCTGATTTTGGTATCAGGGTAATGCTGGCCTCACAGAATGAATTTGGAAGTTTTCCTTCCTTTTTTATTTTTTGGAATAGTTTGAGAAGCATAGGTATTAACTCTTCTTTAAATGTTAAAATTGCCTGTGAAGCCATATGGCCCTGGCTTTTGTTGAGAAATTTTTTATTACTGATTCAATTTCTTTGTTCGTTATAGGTCTGTTCAAGTTTTCTGTTTCTTCCTGTTTCAGTTTTGGTAATTTAAATGTTTCTAGGAATTTATCCATTTATTCCAGTTTGTCCAATTTGTTGGCATATAGTTTTTCATAATATTCACTTATAATTGTTTGTATTTCTGTGGTGTTGGTTGTTATTTCTCCTTTCTCGTTTGTGATTTTATTTATTTGGGTCCTTTCTCTTTTCTTTTTGATAAGTCTGGCTAGGGGGTTATCAATTTTATTAATTTTTTTTCAAAGAATTATCTCCTGGTTTCATTGATCTGTTCTATTGTTTTGTTTTTGTTTTTGTTTTTGTTTTTTTAGTTTACATATCATTTACTTCTGCTCTGATGTTTACTATTTCCTTTCTTCTGCTGGCTTTAGACTTCACTGGTTGTTTTTTTTCTAAC
Organism: Neomonachus schauinslandi; assembly: GCF_002201575.2. Taxonomy (NCBI): domain Eukaryota; kingdom Metazoa; phylum Chordata; class Mammalia; order Carnivora; family Phocidae; genus Neomonachus; species Neomonachus schauinslandi. The sequence continues at coordinate 25,313,586 of NC_058415.1, forward strand.
TCCTTCAGGCATAAGGTTAGGCTGTTTATTTGAGATTTTTCTTGCTTCTTCAGGTAGTTCTGTAGTGCTATCTATTCTCCTCTTAGGACCACTTTTGCTGCATCCCAAAGGTTTTGGACTGTTGTGTTTTCATTTTCATTTGTTTCCATATATTTTTTAATTTTTTCTTTGATTTCCTGGTTGACCTATTCATTGTTTAGTAGCATGTTGTTTAACCTCCATGTACTTGTGGTCTTTACAATTTTTTTCTTGTGGTTGACTTCAAGTTTCATAACATTGTGGTGAGAAAATATATATGGTGTGATCGCAATCTTTTTGTACTTGTTGAGGCCTGATTTGTGACCTACTAATTCCTTATGATTTTCTTTTAATTAATTAAATTAAATTAAATTAAATATTTATTTGAGACATAGAGGGAGAGAGTGAGAGAGCACAAGCAGGGGGAGTGGCAGAGGCAGAGGGAGAGGGAGACGCAGGCTTCCCACTGAGCAGGGAGAGTGATGCGGAGCTCGATCCCAGGACCCAGAGGTCATGACCTGAGCCGATGGCAGATGCTTAACCGACTGAGCCAGCCAGGTGCCCCCTTATGATTTTCTTAATAACATATTCTCTGTAGCTTACTTTATTATAGGAATACAGTATATAATACATATAACATACAAAATATGTGTTCATTGACTGTTTATGTCATGGGTAAGGCTTCTGGTCAATAATAGGCTATTAGTAGTTGTTTCTGGGGAGTTGAAAGTTATATTTGGATTTTTGACTGTGCAGGGGCCAGCGCTTCAAACCCCTGCATTGTTCAAGGGTCAAATGTAATTTGGTTCTTATTTAGAAACAAATAGCAATACTTTTACTGGTATAAATGTCACTTATTCATCTCACAATATTTATTGAGGACCAACTATATACTATGCACTATTCTGGGTGTAAACCAGTGAGCAACAAAATTTTTTGTCTTTGTGTTCTTACATTCTAAGAGGTGCAGATAGAAAAGAAAGAACAGCTATAATAAAATATGTTCATTATATTATGCTAGATAGTGATCAGTGATGTGGGAAAATGGAGTAAAGTGGGGGCATTGGGGTCCCAGGGGGCAGGAGGGCTGGCTTCAGTGTTCATGGGGTAGCCTCACTGAGAATGGTGCAAGCAGGTGTCTGGCAGAAGAGTGGTCAGGGCACTGAGGCTATGCAAAAGTGTGGTGGTTTGTCAGGAGATCTGCAGATTGGCCGGGGTGGTGGAGCTGTGGAGAAGGGGGTCAAAGGTGAGGTCAGAAAGATGAATAGGGTCTGAGGAGGGTCCTAGAGGGTGTGACATGATCTGATTTACCTTTTAAAATAAATTGCTGTGGCTGCTCTGGAGAGTAGATGCCCTGAACCCATCCCCTCTGAGTTGATGTGGTTCTAGGGCCACCTTCTGCTTTTGATTAGGTTCAGCAAATCGAATGAGTTCTAAATACTGGCCCTGTCTGGCCTGGTTAGAGGTGATGTCAGATCTTTATTTTTCCCTGGTAGCTGCCATTTATCTTTATTTTTGCTCCTGTCACCCTCAGCTTTAAACTTGGCATTTCTGGTAGGTTCCAGTTAGGGCCTGTTGTTTTCAAAAAAACTTTTGTTCAGTTAGTTACAGTACATCTGTTTCTTATTAAATATGAATTTCATGCATCTTTAAATCTTTGAAAACACAGCTTCCCCCTATGTTTGTTCTCTTCCACCCCTGTAGACCTGATAAATACTTTAGAAAAGCTTCATTCTGATAGCATAATTAAGGCATACTTTATTGTGTTTTCTTAACCTCTGTTACTCAAAGAGGAAGCAAAATAGAATTTGTGTGGCTGTAAGGACGAGGTGACAGTGATTTGTTTGTTATGTCAGGATGGAGGGGGATATTAGTATTTAGTGAAATAAAGTGGAAAGACAGTAAATGGTCTTCTAATGAGAACCTGGTTAGCATCATCCACGTGGAAGGAGGAGTAGTGACTGGCAGAGCCCGGGAGATGCTTCTGTTTCAAGTACAAGAGATAAAGTGCCAGAGGGAAAAGGTTACATAGGAAAAAGAGAATGCTCACCCTTAGCACAGGCTGGTTGCAGAGCTCTCTGGCTGGATCCAGGAGCTAAGCCTTGTCTGTAGAATCATGGCTGAATTCCTAACTACATTCTTCTTGATCCTCCCTGGTCCTCTCCTCCCTTTGCAGACTGATCTTGGGAAACAGGGAATGCCTCAGGCACATAACTAGCCTCTCTCTCCAAATTGTTGCCTTTACCTGAATTCTAAGCCTCTAATTTTGTGAAAGCTATTCATCCTGGAGTGCGCAAGATGTAACGATTGGGTCCCTCAGTGTGTTCCCATAGCACTTCAGAATGATGAGGACGGTTCCTGGAGAGAGTACTCACAAGTGCGCCAGGCACCATAGCACACTCTCTACGTGGATGTTTCAGTTGTTTCTCTCATTGACAATAGAAGTATGGGTTTTAGGGCGCCTGGGTGGCTCAGTTGGTTAAGCGACTGCCTTCGGCTCAGGTCATGATCCTGGAGTCCCTGGATCGAGTCCCGCATCGGGCTCCCTGCTCGGCAGGGAGTCTGCTTCTCCCTCTGGCCCTCCCCCCTCTCATGTGTTCTCTCTCATTCTCTCTCTCTCAAATAAATAAATAAAATCTTTAAAAAAAAAAAAAGAAGTATGGGTTTTATTGCATTTTTCAGATGAGAAAAGGGACACCCAGAAAGACTAAGTCACATGCTAATGTTTATACAGAAAGACTCCCCAGCCAAACTTCTCACCCCTGCATGAATGATCATGATTATGATATATATATATATATATATATCATAATGATCATGATTATAATTTGTACTATTGTTACTTGTCTACATGGTGGGTTATAACCTCCTTGAGAAATAAGGAACTATCACGTTTTTCTTTATCTTTTCCATAGCTCCTGGTATAGCACCTTCTACATAGTAGGGGCACACTGACTGTGTGATGGAGTCCATGATACTCAGGATGCTTAATATCACACTTGGAATTCTCAAGGTTATTCGTGTCCTTCGTCAGTGAAGAAGGGTATTTTAATAGTAATTGTGAGAGAACTTAACTGAAAGCAAAATTTGCCAAGAAATCAGAAAAAAATTTTCAGGTTGGTTCTGAGGCTAAGTCACATGGCAAGGGAAGGAGAAAATGCCTCTGTGGGTAGAGGTACTCAGGAAAGGTTCTATTACAACTGATTCAAAGCAGAATTCTGTGAAGTCCCATTCTCACGGGGTTGAGATCAAGATCCCCATTTACAGATTAACATGCTGCTAATCCTGAGAATCAGCAGCAAGTTGGTTGCCTGGAGAGGGTATGCTTTGTTAATCCGGTATCAGGCTGTGCTGGGGATGACTGGAACCCAACCTGGGAAGGGCTTTTTGATTATTACAGACTGGACCTGGAGAAGGCTGGGCCATGTCTAGATGTTCTTTGCACTTCACCTTTATAAGCAGTTGTTATTAGCTGTCTTAGCAGCTCCATGTTAATGAGCTAATGAGGACCTAAGGTGTGCAAGCTTTCTTTGCTCTGTGTTCCAAGGATACAAGTTGCCCTTGATAGTAGATGAGGTCCAGCAGATGAGAAAGCATGGGTTCATCAGATCTGGATACACACAGGAATTTATTACATGAAAAAGGTGGTATATCAAATTAGTGGGGAAAAGATGATTTACTTAAGGCATGGTGCTGGAAAAACATATGACCATTTAGAAAAAAAAAGTGAGATCCCAATTTTACTTTTTCTGTCTGTTAAAAAGAAACCACATGCCTAAAATGGAGTCACTTGTGCTAAGCCACAGCAAGAATACCTAACCTGATCACAGTTTCAGCCTCTATGGGAGTGGAATTTTAAACCAATCAGTCTGGAATTCTCTGATATTAGGGAGGAAAAATATGCCTCTACCCTTAAATGTTTTTTTGGCTGGTCTAAGAATTAAACTAACATGAGACGGGTTAACAGAAGAAGATCAAATTTAATTATGCACGTACAGTGGCTCTATAAGAATATGAGGCCCACAGGCAGTCAGGCAAATAAAGCTCATATGTCATCCAGAGCTAAGGAGAAGGGGGTAGGGGTCTGGGACTTCAAAGGGAAGGAATGCAATTCACAGGAATATGAAAGAATACATTTAGTTTTTTTATTTATTTTTGATGTAGTGTTCCATGATTCATTGTTTGCATATAACACCCAGTGCTCCATTCAATATGTGCCCTCCTTAACACCCACCACCAAGCTAACCCATTCCCCCACCCCTTCCCCTCTAGAACCCTCAGTTTGTTTCTCAGAGTCCATAGTCTCTCATGGTTCATTTCCCCCTCAGATTCCCCCCCTTCATTTTTCCCTTCCTACTATCTTTTTTTTTTTTTTTTAAACATATAATGTATTATTTGTTTCAGAGGTACAGGACTGTGATTCATCAGTCTTACACAATGAAAGAATAAATTCTTGGTAAATAAATGTCTGCTGAGCCATACAGAAACAGTAGAACTTAGAGAGGAAATTTAACAGACTTTGTTAAGATCCTCCCTTCTACCACGTCTACTTCATATTATACTGCAGTTATTTACATTCCTTTAGATAGTTAAGGGGAATATCAAAGGTTCTTCCAGAGACTTCTGTTTCTTAAACATAATTAGCCTAGAATAATTCACATGCCAAAGAGATACATTTTGTGTTGGCAAATTTTGCTCCCTCTACTGATCAGCACTAGTGAGGTAACCTGCCTGATAAGACCCTCTGACTTCCCCTAAGGGAAGGTAGCCTTGTCTGAAGTAATCCACTCTTAACTTCCTTGTCCCATCCTCTTGCCTATAAAATCCTCCCATTTTGTACAACTCCTTGGAGCTCCTTTCCACCTGCTAGGTGGGATGCTGCCTGACTCATGAATTGTTGAATAAAATCAATTAGATCTTTAAATTTACCCAGTTGAATTTGTTTTTTTAACCCGCCAGAAGAAATTACAGATGATAAAAAAATATTTATGTTAAAAACAAATCCATAAAAGTGTCAGTAGAAAATATGAGAATTAAAACTTAGAATGGGAAAGGTATTTGTAAGCATGAAGAAAGCCATAAACAAACCCACAAAGAGTTTGATGAATTTGCAATATTAAAACTTAAAAGTTTTTTTGAAAAATATCAACAAAATCAGGAGATAAGAAAAAAGCTGAGGAAAATGTATTTGCATATGAAAAAGCTATTGAAAAAATAAAAGGAGCTCCTGCAAATAAATGTGAAAGAGCTCAACATTTCAATAGGAAAACAAGATAGATATAGAATAAGACAGTCTAATACATTATAATGCAACAGTCTAATACAGGATGTAGCATGCTGTATGTGTTATGGTACCATATGTGTAAAAATGTGTATATATGCATCCATAATGGTATGTGCTTGGAATGTCTCTGGGGGTGGTGTCCTCTAGGGATTGGGGCACAGGGATAGAGGGAGATATACTTTCTACTCTAAATCATTTAAATATTTTATTTCATTTGGAAATAATGAAATATTTTATACCCCTAAGAGAATAAATAAAATACCATATAAGTTAGGAGATGTAATATAAAATAAACACATATGAGCCAATCCCTCAGCATGGAATACTCTTGACATTCTCTATGGATTTCTCTCTATCCCATTACTCTGCCTCCCATCCCACCTCATCCCTTCGGGTGATCCTTGTCCTAAATTTGTTGGGTCATCCCCTTGCCTTCCTTTATAGATTTGCTATATAGGTATGTATCCTTAGATGACATATTCTTTGGTTTTGCTTATTTATAAACTTTATAAAAATGGTATAATACTTTGTGTATTCTTCTGCACTTGTTAATTTGCTTTTGTCCCCTGAAAGGTAGCAGAATACTCCATGCTAAAATATACCTCTTTGGCATAAGGATTATTTTGAGAGATAATAGACATGGGAGAAGCTCTGAAAACAGAGTAGAAGTTACCCTCAGTAAGGGATATTTACATTTATAAAACAAATCTACATTTGTAAAGATGTCCTCTTTTCTATACCTTGAAGAGAAGAAAGACTAAATCTCTAGGAACTCTTATCAATGGAGGAGGCACTGACTTAAACCTGCATAGCAAACCTTCGTTGTTTACTATGTTTTCCTGGTAACTACCCATGACTGGCCTCCCTCCTCAGGATCTTTCTTTTGTCTTTAGCTGAAGATGGTATTTAAGGTGCTGGCTTGGGCCATCTCTGGGAGAGTTACCCATATAGTTGGAAGTTATATATATATATTTAAATATTTTATGTATTTATTTGAGGGAGAGGGAGAGAGCACGAGCATGAGTGGGGGAGGGGCAGAGGGAGAGGGAGAATCAGACTCCCTGCTGAACATGGAGCCCCACTCGGGGCTCCATACCAGAACCCTAAGATCATGATGTGAGTCCAAGTGCAAGGCTTAACTGACTGAGCCACCCAGGTGCCCCTGGAAGTTATATATGTTAATAAACTTCTGTTTGTTTTTCTCTTGTAAATCTGTCTTTAATTACATGAGGGTCTCAGTTAAGAATTCAGAAGGGTAGAAAAAAATTACTTACCCCTTACATCTCTCCACATTCTTTTTTTCTTTTCTTTTTAAGCTGGGCATGGAGCCCAATGCAGGGCTTGAATGCACCACCCAGAGATCAAGACCTGAGCTGAGATCAAGAGTCAGACACTTAACCAGCTGAGCCACCCAGGCACCCCTCTTTTCTTTTTTTTCTTTAAAAAGATTTTATTTTTAAGTAATCTCTATACCCAATGTGGGGCTTGAACCCACAACCCCAAGATCAAGAGTCGCATGCTTTACCAACTGAACCAGCCAGGCAACCCCCTCCACATATTTTCTAAGATTCATCTATGTTGAAGCTTAGAGCTATGGTTTGCTTATTTTCATTGTTGTATAGTATTCCTTTGAATCAATATATCAACATTTACTTATTTAGTCTTCTGTTGATGGACATTTGAGTCATTCCATTTCTTTATATCACAAACAATGTGGCTGAGAACATTCTTGATTTAGTGTAAGAGAACATTCTATATTTTAGTGCAAGAATTCTGAGGGGATATAGATATCGATATGAATGTTTATTTTGTCAAGATAGTGTATCTTTTCATATGCTTGTTGGCAATTCTGAGAAATGCCTGTTCATGTCTCTTGCCCATTTTTCTATTGGATTGTTGGTCATCTTATTAAACAGTAGGAATTCTATAGTTACGTGTGGAAAGCCACCAAAATCCTATTGCACTATTAGATTTTTTTTGCATTGTGAGGGTATTAACTATTTAAAAAAATTAAAAATAGCTTACTAGAAGTCTTACGTGTTGGTGCACTCAAGAATTACAGGAGAGGAATAAATCTTTCTCAGTCCTCTTAGGGTCCCTAGCTAGGGCTAAAAATTAAATTGATAAAGATTAACAGAAGAAAGTCATACACATTTTATTGAATTTTTACATGTTAATAAAAGAATGAAGATGTCAGGAAGTGACTAGAGCGGGCAGCTTTTTACCTTTTAGGCAAGGAAACAATATATTTGTGAAGCACTGACAAGACAAAGGGGTTTGGGCTAAGGGCAGTTCAACTAGGGCTAGGTAGTTTGTCCTTTCTTAACTAGGAAGAGAAGGGTTAGTTTAACAAGGTTTGTTTGCAGATTCCTTTGGTGCCAGCTCTGGGCCAATATATGTCTATCTCCAGTGGAAGGAGAATTTATTTCCTGCCTTTAGGCAGAAATGGGAAAGCCTTTTCTGTGTTTACTAATTGTGTTCTTAATAGCCTTTAGTTAAAAATAATTTTTATGTCAAAGAGGCATATTTTGGGTGACATATTCTGGTTTTCTTCAGAATCATCTGGAAAGTTAAAAACACATACAGTAAACCCTTGAATCCCCTGCATAGTCAAAAATACGAGTATAACTTTTGGCTTTTCAGACTTAACTACGAATAGACTGCTGTTGACTGGAAGCCTTGCTAATAACATAAACAGATGATTAACACATATTTTGTATGTTATCTATATTACATACTATATTACAATAAAGCAAGCTATAGAAAAGAATGTTATTAAAAATAATAAGGCAATCATAAATCATACATTTACAGTACTGTTCTTACTGAAAACAAAATCTGTAGACCTGTGCAGTTCAAATCTGTGTTGTTCAAAGCTTAACTGTATTTTTTTATCTCCACTCTAGAGAGGCCAATTCATTATGTCTGAGGTAGGACATAGCAGTCTGTGTTTATAGCCATTGATGGAGTTGATTCTGACTGTCCTTGAAGAAACACAGCTTCTGAGGGCATATAAGGGAGCCCTAGGGAGGTAAAATTGGGCAAGAGTGGAGGAGAGAGGAAGTGAGAGAATTCAGAGAAATTCTGTGGTGAAAAAGAGAGAAGTTTGGAGAGCCGAGGTTAGAGGACATAGTCTAGTCCAATGTGAGGACAGTTGAATGTTGAATGTGAGCAGGTCTCAACTGCAAGTATGAGGAGAGGAGATAGAGTTTAAAGCAATGCCAGGAGGAATAATTCAGGAAGCAAATATACGAGAAATGAAGGTTGGCTCAATAAGAAGTAAAGCCTCAACTGAGAAATATTCATTCATTTATTCATTCATTCATTTTACAAATAACTGCTGAATGGTTACCATGTGTCAGATGTTGAGTAAGATGTTGGGAAAGCAAAGATAATTAAGAAAATGTTCCCTATCCTGAAAGGGGATGGGAGAGGTTGATGCACAAAAGAGGTGCAAGTATGGAGGGGGTGGAGTGGGCAGGTGGGGGTAGGTAGATGGGAGGGCAGGGAGAGCATGCTAGACAGAGGGAAGAGAAAACTGCACACACTCTTACGTGGGCTTGAATTTAACTGGTGGAAAACAAAGCTGCCACGGAGAGGGGAAGGGAAATCGTCAATGAAGTAGGAGAAGAAATCAGCCTGATCCTAAAAGCCAAGGTTAAAGAATTTTATTTTGTTCAGTGTCATAGAAACTGACTAGAGGATTTTAAAGTGGGGAGTGAAAGAGATTTGATTTATATTTCTAAGTAACATTCTGGCTGCTTTATAGAGAATGGCTTGGGGTTGGAAGCAGGAAGAACACTAGAAGCCTATGGTAATATTCCAAGACCAGGGACTGAGCAGTGGAGATGGTAGTAGTCAACAGCGTAGGTGGGAGAGCTTGGAGGGTCTGGTTACTCCATGGTAGAGAAGGCAGGACGTGCTATTGGAGCAGCTGTGGGCTGTGAAGAAAGGCAGGGTTCAAGGCTGGCTTTTGAATCCCCGAAGTTTGTCCAGTCTATCTACCTCCTAACTTCTTCGTGAATGTGTGTATCCCTTCTCTGTCCATCCCACTCTCTCGGATTTAATTATCTCTCATTGAGCACTGCAAGAAGCTGTCAACAAACTCTTCCATCCATCTTCACATTGCTGACTAAATGATTTTTTTAATCAATGATTTTTCTAAACAAAGCTAATCACTCATTCCCCTCCTTAATATTCTTGGTGAGTGCCTAAATGCCCTTAGACCAAACTCAAACTTCTTAGAGATAGGGAAAGGAATTATAATGTTCAGGTATTTTTCCTACACTGAATCTTCCTTTAATCCTTCCCAGGATCTCATTAGGAAGTGATTATCCTCATTTCATGGGTAATAAACTGAAGTCAGAGGTGAAGGAATTTGCCCGAGGTCACAGGGTCACAGAGCTATTAAATGGCAGGCAGCAGTTCACTTAAGCAAGTGGTTTCTAAACATAAGTGTAATAGGGACCCTTACTGGGGGATAGGGGAGCCCCCCAGGGCAACAATATCTGAATCTGAGAGGAGCTGAATTTTTTTTTCTTTTTAAAGAAGATAGACCTTATTTTTAGCACAGTTTTAGGTTCAAAGCAAAATTGAGTGGAAAGTACAGAGATTTTCCATATATCCCCTGCCCCAACACATGCAGAGCCTTCCCCGTTATAAACATCCCTCACCAGGGTGGCACATTTGTTACAAATGATGAATCTACATTGACACATCATTATCCCCCAAAGTCTACAATTTACATTAGGATTCACTCTTGGTGTTTTATGTTCTATGGGTTTGGACAAATGTATATTGACAGATATCTACCATTATGGTATCATACTGAGTAGTTTCACTGACCTAAAAAGCCTTTGTATTCTGCCTATTCATCCCTCTCTCCTTGCCTATTCATCCCTCTCTCCTAAAATCCGACACTAATGTTTTTACTGTCTCCATAGTTTTGCCTCTTCTAGAATATCATGTAGTTGGAATCATATGCAGCCTTTTCAGGTTGGCTTCTTTCACTTAGTAATATGCACTTAAGTCTCCTTCGTATCTTTTCACACTTGATAGCTCATTTGTTTTTAATGCTGAATTAATCTATTCACATACTGAAGGACATCTTGGCTACTTGTAAGTATTGGCAATTATGAATAAAGCTGCTATATATATCCACGTGGAGGTTTTGGTGCGGACATAAGTTTTCAACTGCATTGAATCAATACCAAGGAGCATGATTACACTTGATCATGTAGTAAGAGTATACCTCAGTTTACCTCAGACCTCAGTTTTCTCACTTATAAAATGGGTATTATAGCTTCTATCTTGTGGTTATATGTAAAGTTTAGCAAATCTTAAGATTAAGAATTCAATAACTTGTAAAAGAGCCAATTTTTCTTTGCCTACATTATTACTAAAGCCAGGATTAGAGGGGATTCAGTTTAGCAGGGACATTTCCAATACATACCATCAAAAATGGTTTTGTTGGTGAAAAGGAGGTGCAATTCTTTCTTGTCTGTTTGTGTTCCTGTAATGGTCTCGCCAGCCAGTCAGGAGAGTGGGGGACTGCACTCTGGTGCCTGCATTAATCATGTGACCAACTTGGGGTGAGACATGGAACTTTGTAGCTCAATTTTCCTTGTCCGTAAGATGGGGATAATAATCTCTGTCATTGCTATTGATGAGATGATGAATACAAAACAAAAAAATGGGAAGAGTGATTCCAAATTGTGATACCAAGACTGTTGTCTGCAGGCCTATCTGAGGAGTGAATCGGAGAACGCTGGTGGTGCCTTTCCACTGGTGTCCCGTTGTAACAGCCTCCTGGTAAGGCGTGGGTCCACTTGAAGGGCCACACCAGCCCCTCTCTCCTTTTCCTTTTTCTAATGGTCTTCACTCAGCCTGGACTGGAAGACTCATCTGAGTGAGACTACTTCACACACCCTTGGTGCCAAATCTCTTCCTCTTAGAGAATTTCCTGATGGGTTTAAGTGTTGCTGAAGCAGCCAGTGATGTTCGAGTGCAAACTCTTGTCTTACTATTGTTGCTTGGTGTGGGGTGTTCAGGGACTATGCTCACTGCAAGTTGGTCAGAAACAGTCCAGGGAATGGTGTCAGAGCACGTAGTGATTCTGTAAGGTTCTGAGGAACAGCAGGATTAAGGAGTAGAAGAAAGGCAATCAGCTGAAAAGAATTCTGGGTTTTAAAAGTATCATTAGGTATGTAAGTTATGCTTTCCTCAAAGGCAGAAAGAGTAAGTGCAATGGGGTGAGACAGATATTCATAGTTCAAAGCTGCCCCAGCCACCACCATTCTACCCCCACCAGGTGCTAATTCCTTATCAGGATAAAGTAGTTCCATGTGATTATCTCCACTGAAGTTGATGGTCTGTGACTTAACCAAATCCACAAAGTGTTTCTAGCTTATACTTTGAGATTTTAAAAAGTCACTCAATTGGATCTTACCTTAGGAAAAAGGTCACTGGAACATAGGTTTAGGACAGGATTAAACTCTGTGGGAGTTTAACTAGCCAGTAATGCCACCGATCATACGCTCAAAGTTGTCAGGAAATCACAGGTCATGGTCAGAACACCATGCAAAACAGGTAGCCCCTTCACTCCTGCACCCCTGGATCTCAATGCCAAGGGAGATCAAGTCAGCCACGGGAACTGTGCTTTCAAGAGAAACCAGGCTTTCTCTGCCTCAGCACTAGTAACACTTGGGCTAGATAATTCTGTGTTGTGGAGGCTGTCCTGTGCCTTGCAGCGTGTTGGCAGCATCCCTGGCCTCTCCCCACTCGATGCCAATAGCACCTCCCTTGCCCCACTTTGTGACAGTGAGAAGCATCTGCAGACATTGCTGCCAAATGTGCCCTCAGAAGCAAGATCACCGCTGGTTGAGAACCACAGCAGTGAACAAAGACTCAAGATACAATAACATCTTATGAAATCTTGTTTCTAATATTGTTCTTGGGAAGACTGTTTTAGCTTGAGTGTCGGGAAAAAGAGGGGAAGAGAGTCACAAGTCAGACTGGGCTGGAACATTATTACTGTCCAGGGTTGGTCCATGGAGATCACTGGTTAAACCCTCACTTTACAGAGAGGTGGGCCCTTTGCCAAGGCAGACCTTATGGTTTGGAAAACACTGGAGAACTTTCATGGACTATCTTTTGTTTTTTCCCCTTTTCTGAGATTAAATCCACTTGAAGAGTTAAAGAGGACATGCTGTTAAAACGAACGTTTTAAGGACACTGTTTTATTTTCTTTCTTTTTTTTTTTTTAAAAGATTTTATTTATTTATTTGACAGAGAGAGACACAGCAAGAGAGAGAGCACAAGCAGGGGGAGTGGGAGAGGGAGAAGCAGGCTTCCCGCGGAGCAGGGAGCCCGATGCGGGGCTCGATCCCAGGACTCTGGGATCATGACCTGAGCCGAAGGCAGACGCTTAACAACTGAGCCACCCAGGCGCCCCACTATTTTATTTTCTAACAGTGGCAATGCAGCTCCCGGCTCTGAAAAACATAGGAAAGTGGTGCTTCACACATTGCCCTCTGTGTGACTACTGTGGGAAGGGTGTTCTGTTCAACTCAACATAATATGCCCTTACTGAGGACTCATGAACATGGCAGGCATGGGGCTAAGTGCTTTAAACTTATTGTAGCATTTAAGGGTTATAACAACCCAATGAGGTAGGTACTCTTATCATTCCCATTTTAAAGTTAAGGAAATTGAAGCTTAGTGAGGTTGAGTTGCCCAAGGCCAAGCCTTATAATGATGCGTCTGGGTTCAAATACAGACATCAGGCTCCAGAGTCTACTCTTTTTTTTTTTTTTTTTCAGAGTCCACTCTTAACCATGAGGCTCTGTGGCTTACCAAGGGAGGAGAAACTTTCTTTGTTTCCTTTTTTAAAAAATTTATTTATTTATTTTGGGGGGGGCAGGGGCAGAGGGAGAGGGAGAGAGAGAATCCTAAGCAGACTCCCCATCCCTACTGATTTTAGTATATGTGCTGCCGAAGCGAGCACTCCCCATCCCTACTGAGCATGGAGCCTGACATAGGGCTTGATCTCATGACCCTGAGATCATGACCTGAGCCAAAATCAAGAGTCCGAAGTTCAACCAGCTGAGCCACTCAGGCACCCCTGGAAGAGGAACTTTCTAACAGATAAAATTGGCTGCTATTGGGGCAGAAAAATATTCTCTTCTTCCCTAAATTCTTTGGTCGAATAGTTAAATTGACATAAAACAGATTAACCAGAGAACAACATAATTCTGTACAATGGGAACCCCATAAAAATATGAGACTCCAAGAAGTGATTAACGCAGGAAGCTTTTATGACAATATATTTGTTGTATTTATTGTGATGAATTGACGAGACAAAGAGGTTTGGGCTTGGGGTAATAAATTGGTGAAGAAGTAACAAGATCTGTTGATATACCTTCTTGACTCTGGATTTCCTATGTCTGGTGATGAGGATGCCTTCTACTTTCCTGGAACAGGGAGGATACCTTTCACATGAGAGATTTAGCTCCTGCTTTCAGGGGGACAAAGGATGGTCAGGGTGTCCTTGTACCTCAAGTACCTTTAATTCAAAATAGTCAATCTGCCGAAGTGGCATAGTTTGGGGTGGCCCTATCCAGTTCCTCTTCACTGCCAAGAAGAGGACTGAACTCTTGGCAAGCAGAAAGTCTGAACGGAACTGAAAGGGTTCTTTTATTGGGTGTACAGTCTGTATAAATTTGAAGGACTCCCTAAACTCAGCTTCGGTAATCTGTGCAGTAGGAGCTAAAGACAGAAATACAATTGATCTCATTATTCACAGATCTGCATGCAAATTCACCTGTTTCCTAAAATTTATTTGTAATCCCCAAAATCAGTGCTCATGGTGCCTTTTGCAGGCATTTGTGGACATGTGCAGATTGGAGCAAAGTTTGAGGCACATGTTTCCAGCTGAGGTCAGATGAGGTGCCACACTGCCTCCTTGTTTCAGCCCTCATGGTGTAAATAAGTGTCCTTTTCGCAATCTAGCTCATGCCACATTTTTTTGTGCTTATTGTTGGCAATTTCACTATTTAAAATAGTCCTCAAGCAGGGTGCTGAAATGTGTTCTGGTGTTCCCTATGGCAAGAAGGCTGGGATGTACCTTACAGAGAGAATGGGTGCATTAGATAAGCTGTGTTCTGGCATGAGTTACAGTGCCCTTGGTAATGGGTCAGCAATATATATCCAGTAAGGGGTCTTTAACAGAAACACACACAAAACGAAGCTATGTATTGATCTGCTGACAAAAATGTGACCAGAGGTTCACAGGAACTGAACCCTGCATTTCCCCTAGAAACAATGGTTCAGCGCTCGCTAATTCAGTGTTTACAGTGAATTTATAACATAACTACGCGAATAACAAGAATTGACTGTTTTCAGCCGAAACCCACAGCCTAGACTGTATTCAACCTAAAGCTGGACCTAAAAATATACATTTTTCAGTGACAGTAGGAGGAGGCTTACAAAACATATTGCACCATAGGGAAAGTGTGCTGATAAATCCAGTGCATCTTTGTGAGTTTAATAAATACATAGGATTAATTTTACTTTGTTACACAGATGACTTAGAAAATATTTCTTTCTAGGACATCAGGAAGATTTTATTTCATTTTACCCCAGAGAGTCGTTTGTAAGTTTTCCCTCATTGTGTATTTTCTTTTGCTCACACTTAGGAGGAAAATTCTACTGATGATGGAAATCCAATCTCAATTTCCTCTTTGTGCTGACATGCTTGTAGATTCCTGCTGGGTTTCATTCCCAGTATTAAAGTGATCTTATTTAAATTCAATCATGTAGAAGAAGGCACAAATGCATCGCAAAAGCATTTGGAAGATACCTGGGTGGGAAGGACCAAAGAAGTGGGAAGAAAACCAAGTAGGCTGGTCTGAGGAGCCTAGGGTGGACTTCTTTGTCCTTTACTCGTTGGGTTAGCTTGAAACTTCAAGATAAAACACTTCTCCCCACTTTTTCTCTTCCAGCGTCATTTAGACCACCCTGTTGGCTGTAGTAGTCCTGTTCTCATTCCTTTCTGGTTGCGTAAATATTGATTCATGGCCTGTTTGAAACTCTTGCCTTGCTTTTTTTTTTTTTTTTTTTAACCAGACTTTTGAGGTTCAGTCTCTAGTAAGAGATGATTTCATGGGACTGGGGGTAAGAAGGGAGTTCTCTCCTGCATCTCCTCCTTCCTTCAGCTGATGTCACCCTAGGCTCATTTTCGGATTCCCAGCAAAAGGTCTTTCTCGGGATGGCGTCACCTTTAGATCTCGGCCCTGACCGGGTCTCCACAGAGCAGCAGACCTGAATCTCTCAGGGCCTCTTGTTTTTCCCAGCCAGGGGAAGCCAGGGTTCTCAGGCTCTGGAGTGAGAGAGCCTGTCAAATTTCAAGGACCAAATCACGTGACTGGGAAATACCTGTGAGCTCTGTGAAGATTGTCTCTCAGGCTCTGACTTTATCGCCACCACTATCATACTAGGAGAAGTATTGAGTAGAAGAAGTATTGCTTTGGTTGGTCTTCTAGTCTTTCTAGCATGTTCTCTTGGGACAGAAATGGTCTCTCCCTCAGAAATGATCACTCGCAGCAAGTGTTAAAGGGATGCCCACAGAAGCTGCATGACTGGAGGGGCTGGTTATTTGTGCTTCACATTTATAAGGGGCATGGAATTAAATTGAAATAAATAGCAAATAATATATAGTTAGCAATATTTTTAATAGAGGGAGAGAGAAGAAAAGGGGGAGCTTCAAGACGTTGTGACCTGAAAGGCCAAAATCAACCAACCAACCAACCAACCAGCGAACCTACCAACCTACCAAATGAACAAAAAAGCCCCAAACCCAAAACACTAAAGCCCCAAACCCAAAACACTAAAGCGAGTGTGTCTATATATAGGGGAGTGGAGTGGTGATCGGGAGGGGGGTTAGAGTCTAATTGCGCTGCCCAGACACATATATCGGGGAAGAGTGATCCTCCTCTTTCCTCCCGCCTCTGTGTCCCACAACTGTCTTAGGAGAAAGGAAGTCACTTCCTTAAGATCAAATGGATGGTAGGGTAGAGCTTAAAATCCATCCCCCTTGGAGGCTGTATTGCCCCATTGAGAGCACATGGGTCCTTCAGGGGGGGATGAAAAGATATTAGCTATCACAGTGGTTTGGGGCTCTCCAAAGGGTCACAGTATACAAACAGATATAATTATATGGGTTGTACAAAAGTTTCACAGGAAGGGGATGATCAGGGGAAAAAATGTCTAAAAACATTCCTTTAGGGGGACAATAAGACAACAACAAAAAAAGGTTGAGAAGCACTGTGACAATCACATTTCTCGCCAGCATTTTTTCATCCATGGAAACATTATTTCAAGCATCTTGTGTGAAATCATGAACCCCCTGGTGCAGATTTGGCTTCCTCTGGAGTGTTATAAACATAATTTTCCTACAAATAGATAGAAACCAGGCGTCAAGATTTGATTTAATTCTTTAATGAGGGAACCAGCAGGGAGACCAAAGTGCTGGCTCAGAGCATTTCAAGGGGAATGATTTGTGGTCTT
This sequence comes from Neomonachus schauinslandi, assembly GCF_002201575.2. Lineage (NCBI taxonomy): Eukaryota > Metazoa > Chordata > Mammalia > Carnivora > Phocidae > Neomonachus > Neomonachus schauinslandi. The sequence goes on from NC_058415.1 coordinate 25,330,453, forward strand.
TGGGGAAATGGGTGCCCAATCAGGTGGCCAGGTTAGATATATGACTTTCTAACTTTCTAGAGCCCGGGGAAACCTCAACAGCTTTGGGGCTCACTTTTCTACCAGGTCATAAAGTCAGACAACTTATCAATTTCTGCAGGTTAACTTCTAACCTGACAGAGCTAACAACCGCCTGCAGTGTTATTGCGGACTGTTAGCCAAATACACGGTGACAGCCCCTGGGGGTGTCAGGTGAGGGTCAGGCAGGCTCACTGGGCAATGCTCCAGCATGACCTAAAATGTGAAGCAATTATCCCTCTACTTTTCACAAGCTTGGTGCATGGTTTTTCTTTAACAAGAGTATGGATTTGTGACTGCTGCTCTTCTGATTATCTCTGATTGAACACCTCTGCTTTGTGGATTCCTGATGTGGGGTCTTCAAATGATGACCAACCTTCCTAGATGAAGAATAACCTTGATTTACATACATCTATGCCCCTCAGACTAATGCTTAGTATGTGCTAGGCATCGTTCTAAGCCTTTTGCAAGTGTAATTTCACTTAACCCGTACAACAGTGCTATGAAGTATGCGTATTTCTCTGGAGAACCCTATGCGTATTAGGGTTCTCCAGAGAAATAGAACCAATAGGAATGTATATATAGAAAAAGAGATTCATTACAAGGAATTGGTTTGATTATGGAGGGTGGCACGTTCAGATCTGCAGTGTGGGCTGGAGGACTTGAGACCCAGAAGAGCTTATAGTGCAGATGAAGTCCAAAGTCAGTCTCCTGGAGAATTTTTTTCTTACTTGGGTGGGTAGGGGAGGGGTTGGTCTTTTTTGTTCTATGAAGGCCTTCAACTGATCGGACAAGGCCCACCCACACTAGGGAGTGTGATCTGCTTTACTCTTCTATTAAAATGTTAATCTCTGGGGCACCTCGGTGGTGTGGTCAGTTAAGTGTCTGACTCTTGATTTTGGCTCAGGTCATGATCTCACGGTCGTGAGATTGAGTCCCATGTCAGGCTCCACGCTGAGCATGGATCCTGCTGAAGATTCTCCCTCTGCCCCTCTGCCCCCGCTTGCGCTCTCTCTCTTAAAAAAAAAAGAAGTTAACCTCCTCTAAAAACACCTTAGCAGAAACACCCAGAAAAATATTTGACCAAATGTTTGGGCACTCTGTGCTCAGTCAAGTTGACACATAAAGTGAACCATCACAGTATGGATTATTGTAATTTCCATTTTCCTGAGGAGGAAACGGAGGCTCAGGGTATGGCAGCCACAAGCCCAAGGTCACATAGCTCCAGGGCGCCCTCATATGACACTACAATTATCCGTGGGCTCAAATCCTCCCAGTTCTCTTCGAGGGCTCTGATCCCCTGCCCTTGTCAGACTGAATCAACCTCCACACCCAACAACCTTTCTTTCAGTGGTCTGTCCCTCACCACCCACCCCTGGTTCCTTCCACCCGCCATCACCACCTGCATGCCACCTGCTCATGGTAGCCACTCCCCTGTGCCTGGTGCGTCAGGTCCTGCACGTTCGGGCCCACATCCTCTCTCCGTCTCCCCCAGCGCCCCTTCCTGGCCCTGCGCCCTCCTGGGCCAAAGCCATGGTCTTCCCCCCTGCCCCCTCCGGTCCCTTCCTGCTCCTGACTTCTTGTCACTGGGACTTCGTTTTCCCTGGGGGTCCATACGAAAACCCCACCCAACCTTCAGGGTCTTCCCACATGAAGGCTTCCTGCTTTCACCCCTTCGGGAGGAATATAACCTCCCCGAAAGCATGTCAGGATGCTCTGAGTCTAGTTGGGAGGCAGGATTTGGCCCTCCAGGGTGAGTTTTGTCAAGGATAAATGGAGTGAAGAGGGGTGATGAGGCCACATGGGTGGGAAGTGACACAGATGAGCAAGCAGGTTAAAGCACTTCCCTGGGACAGGGTAAAAGGCACAGAGGGCTGAGGGTCGGAGGAAGGAGGGCTTCTGTAGCCCATCCTCACGCCCGACACCACTTCTCTGAGCACAGTGTGCAGCTCATGTTCAGTGGGTGCTGCTCAAACCCTGCAGGGCTTAGACGTGGGGTGCTCAGCAATGCTGGGCAGTGACCCGGTGAGGGCATCTGCTGTAAGCACACGTGGGTTTGTGATCGATGCCTTCAGTGACTCTCAGACCGGAGATGAGGATTTGTGTGTAAGTGACGTATTAGGAAAGTGCTCCCGGGAAGATCAGTAAGGAGCCCAGGATGCAAGCCAGGGGAGGGAGGAAGCCACGTGACTAGTGAGGTTCCCATCAAATCCTGCTGGGGTGGCTTGAGCCTGGTCTGGGGGCCAGCTCTGCAGGGGAAGTGACATCCATGTGCAAAACTAGACCTGAAAATGAGGGAGCTGGGCTTTAAAGCCCACCTCCCACGGTCACTGGCTAATGGTCTCCCATGGGGAGGGCGGGGAGCACAGAAATGGTACAAAGGGTCGGGTGGGTCTGGGTAGAGCACCAACATTGTCCGCTGCTGACGCTGAGCCCTGCGCTGTAGCCGGAATTGTAGAGGAGTGCAGTTAAAGGTATACTTGGGACCATCCCTGTAGAATCCATCAGACTCGGTCTGTTGTGTTCACTGCTAAATCCTCAGTTCTTCGACCTGTGCCTGGCACCTGGTAGTGACTCTGTATGTGTACGTATGTTGGATGGATGAACCAGAGAGACAGGCAGGAAGCGGCATCATTTTCAGTCTATACTCCCTGGGGAGTTTTTAAGCATTCAAAAAGTGTGGGTAAGACATAACTGATTTTTCCTGGAGTCCTGGAAACTTCAAATCTTGGGGGCTTCTTACCCAATAGAATTGCCCCCCC
>NC_058415.1:25333281-25334347 GCF_002201575.2 Neomonachus schauinslandi
TTTTTTTTTTTCTATTAAAAAAATTATATAACTCACCATATTTCCCTTTTTGTGTGGCTTCCAGGAAGCTCAGAGTCTAACTTGAAACTCCATTATCACAACTATTAAGACCTGACAGATTGCGTATTGTGCTTATCCGCCCACACATTGGTATTTTATCCTTATTTTAATTTTCTGTGTCTCTCTATTTTACTATTATTTTATTGTATAAATGTGAAATAACATTGAGTAAAAATATGAAATTCTATACCATGGGCTCAAAGGAACACTGAATTTGTATTAATAATAGCTCCAAATTAGAAAGAGCCCACATATCCATCAAGAGGAGAGCTAATGAATTGTGGTATCACCATATAATGGAATTTTACACAGAAACAAAAAGATCCAACTGCTGACACATACTACAACATGGAAGGACCCCAACAGACATCACACTGATTAGTGATACAAAAGAGTAAACACAGTACGATTCCATTTATACCAAGTCCGAGAATAGGCAAAACAAATCAAAGGTAATGAAAGTCAAAACATGATTGCTGTGGGGCAGGGGCGATTTTCTGGGAAGTGGCAAGAGGAAATCTTGTGGGGTGCTGGAAACACTCTGTATCTGGACTGAACTGTTGTCATGGAGAGCAGACATATGTAAAAATCATTGAGGTGTAGACTTAGGATCAGTAAACTTTATGCACTTTACTATATATAGATACAACCTGCCTCCCAAAGAGAACCGCTAATAATGCAGCGTCTTGCTTAGCTCTCTTCCACGTCTATGCCCTGGTGTCTATTGGAAAAGAACTTCAAAATTGATGATCTCAAACGTCTGTACCTTTTTATTTTCTAAAGTCCATAAATTAGCAGCAATCATACATTTTTATTACACAATCTCTCTTAAGCGAAGAGCTGAAAAAATAGGTAAAAACAGCTTTTCAATCCCAAAGACAGGTCACTGTCTATGGCTATGGTGTTGGTCCACTGCAGGAGGGGCTTGAGAGGCAAGTGTGAGCTGGAATCTGGCCCCTGGACTACTTGCCAAGCTCAGTACTTGAAGGCAGTGTGGGCCTACAGT
>NC_058415.1:25334847-25338931 GCF_002201575.2 Neomonachus schauinslandi
AATGGGGCAGAGCCATATGGAATTTGGGGGAGAATGCATTTTTGCTGACCTAAGAGATCCATACTTTTAGCTGAGCCCCTTGGAGAGATCGAGCTCATCTTGACTTCTAAAGAGGTCAGTGTGGCCATCACTTAGAGGAAAGCATGTGAGCAAAAGATGGGAGGAAGCATCTAATCAAATCTGTCCTAGCTGAAACACCAATGTCCAGGAAAGAACACAACAACTAAAACCAAAAGGAGATTGAGATCTAAAAAGACACTTAACATTTTTAAGCGCTAAGATATAAATGTTAGGTGCACTATCAACCGGATTTATAGATACCATCAAGACCTACCTCTTCCTACCTCTTCCACGTATATAAAGCTAAAGCTAAATTGTAATGAAAGATTAATACATGGTGGAGAGATGTTCAGGTTATCCTGGCTTCTTCTCATTTGATATGAGATGAACTAGAATTACTGGTAGCTGTGAAGTTTTCTCCACCACAATAAAAAAGTCTGTCCAGAAATGATAGTGGGGAAAAAAATCCCAAACAACACATTAAAAAATATTTTAATTCCAGTGTAATTAATGTACAGTGTTATATTAGCCAAACAATACATTTTAGTAAGTCCAATTAGTGATTGCTCATATGACTTTAATTTTAGTTTAAGAAAAAAAAATCTAATACCTACTTTGGGTACCTCAAATATATTTGGGTAAAATTTGCATTTAAACATGTACATAATTTTCTAGACTAATCACTGATATTGAAGACTTTTGGAGGAAGCTGTCTTTGTAGTGCTGTTAACTCAGTCCTTTTGGAGTAATAGAGAAATATCTTTGCTAAAAATTCCAGACAGTTAAGATCACTAACTGAAAACTTATTTGATTTTTGCTCCTTGAACATCCCCGTGGATTTTTTGATGAACTTCTGACTTGGTCAAGTTCCCTTTGATTGAAAGTAACAGAGACCCACTTCAAATCAATGTAAGCAGAAAAAGAGATTTCCTGAGAGGATCCTTGCTAAGTAGGCTGGATATTAGTTCCAGGCTTCTGGGAGAGAGACTTGGTGCCTCAGCTTTGTCCACATGTCCAGCCTTGAGCCCATTAGCTGTGGCAGGTGGTAGAGTCATACAACCCTAATGTGGCTGGGGCAGTCCAGGGGAAAGACCCTTCCTCCCAGCACTTAAGAAGAGATTCCAAGTGCTCGGTCCAGGAAAGAGTGAGCCCAATGGGGAGGAAAGACAACCCAAGGGAGGATAGATGGAGTGGTCATGCTGGGAAGAGAGCAAGATGGATTGCTTTGAGTTCTGTATAATGTGATGAACTTTAATTTCCTTCTGGTCCCGGGCTTAGGAAACCAATCAAGTTTCTCAAGCAGAGGCTAAGACACCATTTTCCCTCTAATCCATCTCAACTCATGTTGGACTCCATTTACTAGCCTTGGTGTGGCAGGATATTATCCCTTGTTTATCCTGAGCTAATGTGCACCTAAACAAGCCAAGGCTGGTCCTAGTTCTCACTTGGTGGCCAACTTGGAAACTTACCCCATACAGTAGGGGTAAGTGATTGGAGTGAAAGTTTTGGGGCTGGAGTCATTTGGGGGGACTTTTTAAGTATACCACCCTGTGTTGTTCATCTCCAGGCATGGAAGACTGATTGCATAGATGAAACCAATTTTTTGCATCTCCCTATATTGAAGCCCTTTGGTAGAGGCCTCCTACTTGGACTCTGGGCTTGGTGACATGACTATAGACAATGGGACAACACCAAAGATACAAGTAGAGGCTTGGAAGAAGCACTTGTATACTTCTTTCCTCTTTCTCAAACCCTACTAAATTTGGAAGATAGTTTGTTACCTAACAATGGCTAACTGATATACCAGGTATTTTTATGTAAGTGAAATCAAGTTCAAATGATAATTTATTAGGAACACCCAAAAGTCTGAGCTATGGAGGGATATGTGAGAAGTGGAGGGGGCAAAAAGCCCTTTCCCTAGGGCTGGTTTTCTCTTGAGAGTATTGGGCATTGAATGGGTTATATTGGGTATTGAATGGGTCATATGCATCTAAACCCCAAGGATTAAAAAAAAAAAATGTTTGAAATGAGCTCTTTCTCCCTTATCTCTGTCACTGCCTTGGGTCTCTGGGAATTGGGGGACCTGTACAGATTAGTATATATTTCTCTGGTGGATGATGTAATCCATGACTTCCTGAAGCAAGATTCTAGGGCCTTTCTGATGGGAATGAGAGAGCACCATGAATTTCCTTGCATAAAGAGTGAATTTCTTCTATTAAAATGTTGAGCTTCTCCTAAACTATTTTTGCTGGGATTGACATCACAGGCTTTGGGTTATTTAATCTGTTTTAAAAACTTGTCTTTATGTGGAGGGGAGTAATTTAAAAAAAATTTTTTTATTGTTATGTTAATCACCATACATTACATCATTAGTTTTTGATGTAGTGTTCCATGATTCATTGTGCATAACACCCAGTGCTCCATGCAGAACATGCCCTCTTTAATACCCACCACCAGGCTAACCCATCCCCCCACCCCCCTCCCCTCTAGAACCCTCAGTTTGTTTTTCAGAGTCCATCATCTCTCATGGTTCTTCTCCCCCTCCGATTTCCTGCCCTTCATTCTTCCCCTCCTGCTATCTTCTTCTTTTTTTTTCTTAACATCTATTGCATTATTTGTTTCAGAGGTACAGATCTGTGATTCAACAGTCTTGCACAATTCTCCACACTCACCATAGCACATACCCTCCCCAATGTCTATCACCCAGCCACCCCATCCATCCCCCGCCCCCCACTCTAGCAACCCTCAGTTTGTTTCCTGAGATTAAGAGTTCCTCATATCAGTGAGGTCATGTGATACATATCTTTCTCTGTTTGACTTATTTCGCTGAGCATAACACCCTCCAGTTCCATCCATGTTATTGCAAATGGCAAGATCTCATTCCTTTTGATGGCTTCATAATATTCCACTGTATATATATACCACATCTTCTATTTTTTTTAAAGATTTTATTTATTTGACAGAGAGAGATACAGCGAGAGAGGGAACACAAGCATGGGGAGTGGGAGAGGGAGAAGCAGGCTTCCCACCGAGCAGGGAGCCCGATGCGGGGCTTGATCCCAGGACTCTGAGATCATGACCTGAGCCGAAGGCAGATGCTTAATGACTGAGCCACCCAGGCGCCCCTATACCACATCTTCTTTATCCATTCATCTATCGATGGACATCTTGGCTCTTTCCACAGTTTGGCTATTGTGGACATTGCTGCTATACACATCGGGGTGCACATACCCCTTTGGATCCCCACATTTGTATCTTTGGGGTAAATACCCAGTAGTACAATTGCTGGATCGTATGGTAGCTCTATTTTCAACTTTTTGAGGAACCTCCATACTGTTTTCCAGAGTGGCTGCACCAGCTTGCATTCCCACCAACAGTGTAGGAGGGTTCCCCTTTCTCTGCATCCTGGAGGGGAGTAATTTTTAAATTAAAATAAGCCCTCACTTTATTCTTTTCAGAGTGACCTAATTTTATTTCCTCATTAAGGGAATTGAATGACCCATAGCAACACATGTGGATGTGGGAGTGGGAGTGGGGAATTGCATGAAGATTTTCGCTGAACACTTTTGCTATTCCCTAAATGGAATGACTGGGTAAATAAGTAATTTTGCTGGGAGAAAAATTGAGCCTCTAAGGAGAATCTTGAGGATATCTAATGAGGATACGAACTTGTTTGAGGGATATGAGAAGATTGTATAGAATTAACACTAAAGAACAAACACAAATATAGCTGAGATCATGATAGGTTATTGTGTACCTAGACGTGAGAAAGCTATATACCAGAGGAGAAAATTGAGAAATAAACTCAGGCTAATAGTTATTTTGTTACCTATAACAGTTTCAATGTTACTTTTTTATGTCTTTGATTCTGAATAGTATAGTCCTGCCTGTCCCTCAGAGAGCTCCTAATATCTGATTCCCTACTATTCACTTTCTTTCTTTCTTTCTTTCTTTCTTTCTTTCTTTCTTTCTTTCTTTCTTTCTTTCTTTCTTTCTTTCTTTCTTTCTTTCTTTCTTTCTTTCT
>NC_058415.1:25338941-25475257 GCF_002201575.2 Neomonachus schauinslandi
TCTTTCTTTCTTTCTTTCTTTCTTTCTTTCTTTCTTTCTTTCTTTCTCTCTCTCTTTCTGTCTCTCTCTTTCCTTCTTTCTTTCTTAGAGAGAGAGAGCGTGCGAGGGGTGGGGGTACGGCAGAGGGAGAGGGAGAGAGAGAATCTTAAGCAGGATCCACACGCAGCATGGAGCCCAACGCGGGGCTGGATTTCACGACCCTGAGATCCTGATCTGAGCCCAAATCAAGAGTCAGTCGCTTAACCGACTGAGCCACCCAGGCTACTTTATTTCTTACTGTTATCTTCATTTTCATCCAAAATAATGTTATTTTCTCAGATTCAATCTAAACAAACATGACATAGCTTTGTTGAATCTGCAGATTTATGTCAAATTAATGAAAGATTGAAGAGTAGCCCATGGATGACATCTAATTCCTATATTCTCCAGGAAAACTACAATGTAATTATAAATGCATGAGTTGCTGAATTTACTGATTAAATTTATCAGAGTAAATTATTCCATTTCAGGAAGCTTTTGATTCTAAAGCTGATTCTAGTATCTTTTTTTTTTTTTAAAGATTTTATTTATTTGACAGAGAGAGACACAGCGAGAGAGGGAACACAGGCAGGGGGAGTGGGAGAGGGAGAAGCAGGCTCTCCGTGGAGCAGGGAGCCCCATGCGGCGCTTGATCCCAGGACCCTGGGATCATGACCTGAGCTGAAGGCAGACGCTTAACGACTGAGCCACCCAGGCGCCCCTGATTCTAGTATCTTTTAACAACTTTAGAGGTTTAATCTGTTTCCATAATGTAGCCGTAATTTTGGCTAAAATGATTTAGTTCTTTGAAAACATACCAAGTTTGAATGATAAATATTGAATGATCCTTTTGTTTTGTTATGTTGTTAAATTCTGTATGAGCTATTACTTTTAGTTCAACAATTTAAAAAATATTGAGTGGAGGGCACTGTGCCAGAGCCTGCAGGAAGATTTAAGGGCAGATGTCATTTCAGTTTATGGCTATGGTTGAACATGAATAATTTATTTCTCATTTTTGGTTTTTTGATATTTTTAATTATTATTTTTAATATGTTGATGGCAATAGATACTAGTTGCGCATAGCACAAAATTTGAAAGATACAAAAAGGATATCGGTAAAAAGAAAGACAACTTCCCTCTCCTTATCCATCAGGTACCCAGTTTACCTCCCTGGAGGCAACTACTCTTTCCTTCCCAGTGTAATCCAGGCATTGAAACATGTGAATGTATGTGTGTTCTCACCTTTATACAAAAAGTATCATACCATATTATGCTGTTTTGTACCCTCCTTTTTTTTTTTAACTTAATAATATGTCTTAGAAATCTTGCCATATCTGGACATGTGGAGATGTCTCAGTTTTTCTAACAACTGCAAAACATTTTGCTGCATGATAGTGTCATACTTGAATTAACCAGCCTCTGATTGATGGCATTTAGGTTATTTCTAGTCTTGTGCTATTATAAACAGGCTTCCATGAGTTCCTTTGGAAATACATTGTTTTGCCCTACACTTAACTTATTTTCCATACAGTGTCATACAAAACTATCTATATTCCTTAAAAATTTCCACAAATAAACACTGGAGCAACTCAGAATTTCTTTTCACTCTCTTGGTTTTAAAAACTTTATCTTCTCAGTTTCCCTGGACACAAATATTTCATTGAATTCTTTTTTTGGCTTTGAACACTCTGAAAGTTTAAGTCAGGTAATTTGAAATTCTGGAAGCCCCTAAATGTATCAGAATATGGACATGTAACCAATAGTTTTGCAGGCCAGTGGTTCTCAAACTATCTGTGGTAAAGGACCAGTTCTTCTCTCTTCCTTCTTTCCTTCCTTCCTTTCTTTTTTTTTTTTTAGATTTTATTTATTTATTTTTGCAAGAGAGAGGGAGAGTGTGCATGTGTGTGCATGAGTGGGGAGGGAGGGGCAGAGGGAGAGGGAGAAGCAGACTCCCCACTGAGCAGGGAGCCCAATGCAGGACTCAATCCCAGGACCTGACCCCAAGCAAAACGCTTAGCTGACTGAGCCACTCAGGTGCCCTTCTTTTTCTTTCTTTCTCTTATTATTATTATTTAAAAATTTTCCAATCCATCGTAGACCAGTGCCACTATGTGGCTCACACCACATGCAACTCACCACGAGAGAGAAGACATTCAAGCTGGCTCCTACCTTGTTTGGAGAGACAAGTCGCTAATCACATGCTTGGATGTTGTGTCAATGTTAAAGTTTTTAGCTACACTCTTAAACATTTCTCGTGGATGAACCCCTTTGTAGCACTGTTGTAGGACCAAGATACAATTCCTTCCAATCATGGTTTCTCCCAACCTCTAGTAGAAAAACACTAATTTTTTTTTAAAGATTTTATTTATTTATTTGACAGAGAGATAGAGAGACAGCACAAGTAGGCAGAGTGGCAGGCAGAGGGAGAGGGAGAAGCAGGCTTCCCACTGAGCAGGGAGCCCGATGTGGGGCTCGATCCCAGGACCCTGGGATCGTGACCTGAGCCGAAGGCAGCCGCTTAGCCGACTGAGCCACCCAGGCGCCCCAGAAAAACACTAATTTGATGGAAGAACATCTTTCTTTGAATGGGCAAAACCAACACTGAATAAAGAACAAACTTTGTTTTCATCGTCTTAAGTGCATTCTTACCTGGCACTTCATTCTCTAAGAATTATGTTCACTGGAAGAAGTCTCTTGGCCAAATATATATTCATGATGATGGTTATCAAGTCCTCTTATTCTATCTTTGAACAAACTCAGAATTGTGATTGGTCACAGAAATACACATCATCTTCACTGAAGTAAATACAGATCCCTAGGGACTCCACTGAGACTATGTTAATAATGGCCTCCTGAAAAACTACAGGGACTATTTGCAGAAAAGAGAAAAACTCAAGGACTCACCTTTCTGATTTTAAAGGCTTTTTTAATTGGCTTTTTGAAAAAAGAGAATCAAATATGCATAAACAATGGATCTCTTTCTATGAGAGCACGACTGCCAGGAAATCCTCAGGGGTGTTGTCACCACAGCAGTGAGCCAGCAGGTCCTGCTTCTCTGTAACCAGTGAGGAAATTGTGAAGGACTCACAGACTGACCGTGCAGAACACTGACCACGTACTCAACTGGAATCCAAAGTTGAGGAGGAAAGAAGCAACATTTTCTATAGCAGAAATGCCACCAAAGTGAGAAAGATTCTTCCCTTTAACATCCACGTAATATGTATTAGTCTTTTTCAGATCATGAGACGAAGAGAAATGTTAATAAAGAAACAAAACTCTATAGTTCTTAACATATGGACATGTGGAACCTGAGTACTGTTCTTTTTCTTCCCTTTTCTTTTCTTGTCTTGTCTTGTCTTTTCTTTTTCTTTTTTCTTTTTTCTTTTTTTGCCACTTAGAGGCCAAAGGCCAAATTCTCACAATTTTCTGACTTGTCTGCCTCTACCCCCAGCAGGGAATGACTTTTTGCCACTTGACTCTTGACACAAAACTGCTCAGTGGGAGGCTTCCCCCAACAGAGAGGATGTGAGCTGGAATAGATGTGTCTACAGTTATTTTAAACTTCTAAATGTGTACTCTTCTGAAAGACATTTCTTAGAAGGTAATTCTTTTTTTTTTTTTAAAGGAATTTAAAAACATTGGATAAAATCCAGTGCTTGAGAAAACTAAGGAGAACTGGGGTGGGGAGGGAATTATGCCTTTTTGAGAGGCATAAGTAAATCCAAGATATATATACCACAAGAACTCCAGGACTGAAAAATCGCCTACCTTCTAATTCAGCCAGTGGTCTGGATGCAGAATGCCCAGTAGCCTGTCATTAGCTGGGCATTCTGGGCATTCTGGACCAGCATGGACTTTTTGCCCCAGGATCAGTCTGTTGATCTGTTGGAGGCTAATGAGGCCTTGCTTTGCATTCTAGCACCTAGGACAGTACTTGGCTCATAATAGACACTTGTGACTTTTGAATGAATGGTCATGTGTCTTCTCTTGACTTTTCTCTTACCATTCAATCAGTCATTTGGCCCAGTGGATGGAAAGTTCATTCATTTTTGTTTACTGCTTATCACCAGCCTGGTGATGATTTCTGACTATCTCTATTTGTTCTTTTAGTCGAGTCCCACATCTCCAGCTGCTTACTGGGAAGTTCTATTAAGATATTAACTTTTGCAAAAAAAAAAAAGATACTAACTTTTGCTTCAAACTCAACATCTCTAAAGGAACTCATCTTCTTCTCCAAACCAGCCCTGCCTCTTCAAATTTCCATTGATGGAAAATTACTGTCCTAGTTATCCAAGTGTGAAATTTTGTAAACAGATAAATCTCTGAATCCAACCAGTCACTAAATCCCTGAAGTTGTCTATCATCTATTCTTTCCTCTGAAGTTTTCTTGTCACCACACTAGTTAGTTTTCTTACCTCCTCATTCCAAAATTCTTGCCATAGCTTCTTCCCTCTCCTTCCCAACTAGCATTGATGCCAAATGTATCTTCCCTATTGTTGACATCACAACACTCACCTGTCCCAAATCCATTGTCATAATGTTCTACAGTATTGAATTAACTTTTTTCCTGCTGGCTTTCAAGATTCTCCACTTATTATTTCCCAAAATATAGACACCTTCAATTCTAGGCAAACTGACTTCCTCATTGACCATTGTGTTATTGTGATTTATAATAAAAAATATATATTTGGTCACCAACCCTTGGCACAGAGATGCTAAAGCCTTGGAATTTCCTAAGTGATGAAAGTGGTAAGTAAAAAGATGGCAGAGGAGTAGGAGACCCTATTCCAACAGGTCCCCGGAATTGAGCTGGATATCTACCAGACCATTCTGAACACCCACAAAATCAGTCTGAGATGTAAGAAGATAGATCTGGATCTCTACAAACAGAATATCACAGGCGGTTGGTTTTGAGGTATGAAGCAGGGAGCTGTGATTCTGCAGGCAGATATCAGAGGATAAATGGCAGCAGGAGGGAGCCTGGCTGTGAGGATCCTACACCACTGGTGAGCAATAGCCACCTGCACTGAGGACCAGGCACAGACCCACAGACTGGTAGCGGCAGGGAAAGGACTTTAGATGGAAACCAGAGCAGCGGGGCCCTGTGTGGGAACTGGGGGCAGCTGGCGGTTTTAGAAGCACAAAGGACAGAGATGTGCCCCAACCTGGAGGTGAGAACTGGGAGCTCTGCTGAGGGGCGCACGACCCAGGACACTGCAGTTTATAGCAGCACAGACAGAAACAGAGAGAGTGTGGCCTGGAGAGCTCACTGAAGAACAGACTGTGATCTCTCTGCTCTGAGGCAGAGGGTTGGAAAAGGTCTCTTCTGCTCTCACTCTCAGAAGAGATGTGCAAATCCACCAGGGAAAGCCACCAGGGAAAGGCACCAGAGAACAAAAGCCCCCCAAAACCGGTTTTCACTGAGCCCATCCCCCGCCACAGGGGGCAGGGCAACTCTGCCCAAACAGGGTTGCCTGAGTAACAGCACGGCAGGCCCCTGCCCCAGAAGACAGGCTGGGAAAACAAGAGGCCAGCAACCTTAAGGTCCCTAGAAAACAGGTGCATCTTGCTTGGCTTATGGTCAATAATTTGGACTCTGTACATTCCCTCAACCACCCCTCAACAGAATGACGAGGAGGAACCCCCAAAATAGGAAAGACTCAGAGACTATGACTTATGCCACTGATTTACAAATGGATTCAGATATAACCAAGATGTCGGAGATGGAATTCAGGCTAGCAATTGTGAAGACAATAGCTAGAATGGAGAAATCAATTAATGGCAACATTGAGTCTCTAAGGGCAGAAATGAAAGTTGAATTGGCAGAACTTAAAAATGCTATCAATGAGATCCAATCTAATCTAGATAATCTAACAGCTAGGGTAAGCAAGGCAGAACGAATTAGTGACCTAGAAGACCAAATAATAGAGAAAAATGGAAAAGGGGAGGCCAGGGAAAAACAACTCAGAATCCATGAAAATAGAATCAGAGAAATAAGTGACACCATGAAATGTTCCAATGTCAGAATTATTGGAATCCCTGAGGGGGTGGAGAGAGAGAGGGGACTAGAAGATGTATTTGAACAGATCATAGCTGAGAACTTCCCTAATCTGGGGAATGAAACAAACATTTATGTCTTAGATGCAGAGAGGACCCCTCCCAAGATCAAGGAAAATAGGCCAACACGCCAACATGTAATAGTAAAACTCGCAAATCTTAGAACGAAGGAAACCATCTTAAGGGCAGTTAGGGGGAAGAGATTCCTTACGTACAGAGGGAGGAACATCAGAATAATGTCAGACCTATCCACAGAGACCTGGCAAGCCAGAAAGGCCTGGCAAGATGTATTCAGTGTACTAAACGAGAAGAACATGCAGCCAAGAATACTTTATCCGGCAAGGCTATCATTTAGAATGGATGGAGAGATGCAGAGCTTCCAAGACTGGCAGAAACAGAAAGAATATGTGACCACTAAGCCATCCCTGCAAGGAATATTAAGAGGGGGTCTATAAAAAGAGAAAGACCCCAAGAGTGATATAGAAAAGAAATTTACAGGGACAATCTATAAAAACAAGGTCTTCACAGGCAACATGATGATAATTAATTCATATCTTTTAATAATCACTCTCAACGTGAATGGCCTAAATGCTCCCATAGAATGGCACAGGGTTGCAGATTGGATAAAAACACAGGACCCATCCATATGCTGTCTACAATAGACTCATCTTGAACCTAAAGATACATCCAGACTGAAAGTGAAGGGATGAAGATCTATCTTCCATACCAGCAGGCCTCAAAAGAAAGCTGGCGTAGCAATTCTTATATCAGACAAATTAGAATTTAAACTAAAGACTGTAGTTAGAGACACAGAAGGACACTATATCATTCTTAAAGGGTCTAAAAGATCTAACAATTGTAAGATAAGGTCTCAAGAAGATCTAACAATTGTAAATATCTATGCCTCCAATATGGGAGCAGCCATCTAAATAAGCCAACTGTTAACCAAAATAAAGAGTCATATTGATAACAATACATTAATTGTAGGAGACCTCAATACTCCACTCCCAGCAATAGATAGATCATCTAAGCAGAAAATCAACAAAGAAACAAGAGCTTTGAATGACACACTGGACCAGATGGACCTCATAGATATATACAGAACATTCCACCCTAAAACAACAGAATACTCATTCTTCTCAAGCGCACATGGAACTTTCTCCAGAATAGACCACATACTGGGTCACAAAACAGGTCTCAACTGATACCATAAGATTGAGATTATTCCCTGCATATTCTCAGACCATAATGCTTTAAAACTGGAACTCAATCACAAGAAAAAATTTGGAAGAAATTCAAACACTTGGAAGCTAAAGACCACTCTGCTCAAGAATGTTTGGGTCAACCAGGAAATCAAAGAAGAACTTAAACAATTCATGGAAACCAATGAGAACAAAAACACATCAGTCCAAAACCTATGGGACACTGCAAAGGCAGTCCTAAGGGGGAAATACATAGCCATCCAAGCCTCACTCAAAAAATAGAAGAACCCCAAATTCACCAACTAGCTTTACAACTTAAAGAACTAGAGAAAAAGCAACAAACAATGCCTAAGCCCCACATTAGAAGAGAAATAATTAAGATTAGAGCAGATATCAAGGAATTAGAAACCAGAAACACAGTAGATCAGACCAACGACACTAGAAGCTTGTTCTTTGAAAGAATTAATAAGATTGGTAAACCACTGGCCAGACTTATCCAAAAGAAAAGAGAAAGGACCCAAATTAATAAAATTATGAATGAAAGGGGAGAGATCACGACTAACACCAAGGAAATAGAAACAATTATTAGAAATTATTATCAACAACTATATGCCAATAAGCTGAGCAACCTAGAAGAAATGGATGCCTTCCTGGGAACCTGTAAACTCCCAAGACTGAAACAGGAAGAAATTGACAACCTGAATAGCCAATAACCAGTAACGAGATTGAAGCAGTGATCAAAAACCTCCCAAAAAACAAGAGTCCAGGGCCTGATGGATTCCCTGGGGAATTCTACCAAACATTCAAAGAAGAAATAATACCTATTCTACTGGAGCTTTTTCAAAAAATAGAAACAGAAGGAAAGCTTCCAGACTCATTCTATGAGGCCAGCATTACCTTAATCCCCAAACCAGGCAAAGACCCCATCAAAAAGGAGAATTTCAGACTGATATCCGTGATGAATATGAATTCCAAAATCCTCAACAAAATCCTGGCTAATAGGCTCCAACAACACATTAAAAGGATCATCCACCATGACCAAGTGGGATTTATCCCCGGGATGCAAGGGTGGTTCAACATTCACAAATCAATCAATGTGATAGAACACATTAATAAGAGGAGGGAGAAGAACCATATGGTCCTCTCAATTGATGCAGAAAAAGCCTTTGACAAAATACAGCATCCTTTCCTGATTAAAACTCTTCAGAGTATAGGGATAGAGGGAACATTCCTCAAGTTCATAAAATCCATCTATGAAAAACCCACAGTGAATATCATCCTCAGTGGGAAAAAGCTGAGAGCCTTTCCCTTAAGATCAGGAACACATCAAGGATGCCCACTCTCACCACTATTGTTCAACATAGTACTAGAAGTCCTAACAACAGCAATCAGACAATAAAAAGAAATAAAAGGTATTCAAATTGGCAAAGAAGAAGTCAAACTCTCTCTTTTTGCAGATGACATGATACTTTATGTAGAAAACCCAAAAGACTCCACCCCCAAATTACTAGAACTCATACAGCAATTCAGTAATGTGGCAGGATACAAAACCAATGCACAGAAATCAGTTGCTTTCTTATACACTAACAATGCAACTGTAGAAAGAGAAATTAGAGAATCGATTCCATTTACAATAGCACCAAAAACCATAAGATACCTCGGAATGAACCCAACCAAAGAGGTAAAGGATCTATACTCTAGGAACTACAGAACACTCATGAATAAGAAATTGAAGAAGACACAAAAAGATGGAAAAGCATTCCATGCTCATTATGCTACCCAGAGCAATCTATACCTTCAATGCCATCCCGATCAAAATTCCAATGACATTTTTCAATGTGCTGGAACAAACAATCCTAAAATTTGTATGGAATCAGAAAAGACCCTGAATCGCCAAGGAAATTTTGAAAAAGAAAAACAAAGCTGGGGGCATCATGTTGCTCGATTTCAAGCTTTATTACAAAGCAGTGATCACCAAGACAGCACGGTACTGACACAAAAACAGATATACAGACCAATGGAACAGAATAGAGAGCCCGGATATGGACCCTCAGCTCTATGGTCAAATAATCTTCAACAAAGCAGGAAAAAATATGCAATGGAAAAAAGACAGCCTCTTCAATAAATGGTGCTGGGAAAATTGGATAGCCACATGCAGAAGAATGAAACTTGACCATTCTCTAACACCCTACACAAAGACAAACTTAAAATGGATGAAAGACCTCAATGTGAGACAGGAATCCATCAAAATCCTAGAGGAGAACATAGGCAGTAACCTCTTTGACATTGGCCACAGCAACTTCTTTCAAGATACATCTCCAAAGGCTAATGAAACAAAAGCAAAAATGAACTTTTGGGACTTCATCACGATATAAGCTTCTGCACAGCAAAAGAAACAGTCAACAAAACAAAGAGGCAGCCCTCAGAGTGGGAGAAGATATTTGCAAATGACACTACAGATAAAGGGCTGGTATCCAAGATCTATAAAGAACTTCTCAAACTCAACACCCAAAAAACAAATAATCAAGTCAAAAAATGGGCAGAAGACATGAAGAGACACTTCTCTGAAGACATACAAATGGCTAACAGACACATGAAAAAATGTTCATCATCATTAGCCATCAGGGAAATTCAAATCAAAGCCACGCTGACATACCACCTTACACCAGTTAGAATAGCAAAATTGACAAGGCAAGAAACACAAATACTGGAGAGGTTGTGGAAAAAGGGGAACCCTCTTACACTGCTGGTGGGAATGCAAGTTGGTACAGCCACTTTGGAAAACAGTGTGGAGGTGCTCAAAAAATTAAAAATAGAGCTACCCTATGATCCAGCAATTGCACTACTGGGTATTTACCCCAAAGACACAGATGTAGTTAAAAGAAGGGCCATAGGCACCCCAAGGTTCATAGCAGCAATGTCTGCAATAGCCAAGCTGTGGGAAGAGCCGAGATGCCCTTCAACAGACAAATGGATAAAGAAGATGTGGTCCATATATACGATGGAATATTACTCAGCCATCAGAAAGGATGAATACCCAACTTTTACATCAACATGGGTGGGACTGGAGGAGATTATGCTAAGTGAAATAAGTCAAGCAGAGAAAGTCAATTATCATATGGTTTCACTTACTTGTAGAACATAAGGAATAGCATGGAGGACATTAGGAGAAGGAAGGGAAAAATGAAGGGGGTGAAATCGGAGGGAGAGATGAACCATGAGAGACTATGGATGCTGAGAAACAAACAGGGTTTTAGAGGGGAGAGGGGTGGGGGTGGGTTAGCCAAGTGATGGGTATTAAGGAGGACACTTATTGCATGAAGCACTGGGTGTTATATGAAGACAATGAGTCATGGATCACTACATCAAAAACTAATGATGTATTGTAAGGTGACTAACATAACATAATAAAATAAAATCTAAAATACCAAAAAAAAAAAAAAAGGTGGTAAATATGGCTGTTGTAATGTTAATGAGGTGGCTTTTGGAAAACACCTATGGTTTGGGACTGGTTGCCAGGGGAACCAATCCTCTGAGTCCCACCTTCCTGACCTCCAGGGAAGGGAGAATAGTTGGAGGTTGAATCTGTCCCCAGTGGCTGATGATTTAATCAATCTTGCCTATATAACAAAGCCTCCATAAAAGTCCAAAAGGATGGGACTAGAGAGCCTCCTGGTTGGTGCTAGGAGAGTGGTGTTCTTGAAGGGGGCATGGAAGTTCCTTTCCCCACTCTTTGCTTCTACCTAGCTGTTCCTGAGTTTTATCCTTTTATAATAAACTGGTGAACTAGTAAGTAAAATGTTTCTTTGAGTTCTGAGAACTGCTCTAGCAAATTAATCAAATCTGAGGAGGGGGTTGTGGGAACCTCTGATTTAGAGCTGGTTGGTCAAAAGCACAGGTGACAACTTGAATTTGAGATTGGGGTCTGAAGTTGCAGTCTTGTAGGACTGAACCCTTGACCTGTGGGATCTGACCATAACTCCAAGTAGAGAGTATTAGAATTGAGTTGAATTGTAGAACACCTAGCTGGGGTTGAAGCATTGCTTGTCGGTATGGGGAACCTCCTACCCTGTCCCATGGTGGAATTGGGTGCAGAACCCTCTTTTTTTTTTTTAAATTTTTATTGTTATGTTAGTCACCATATATTACATCATCAGTTTTTGATGTAGTGTTCCATGATTCATTGTTTGCGTATAACACCCAGTGCTCCATGCAGAATGTGCCCTCTTTAATACCATCACCAGGCTAGCCCATCCTACCACCCCCCTCCCCTCTAGAACCCTCAGATTGTTTTTCAGAGTCCATAGTCTCTCATGATTCATCTCCCTCTCCGATTTCCCCCCCTTCATTCTTCCCCTCCTGCTTTCTTCTTCTTTTTTTTAAAAATTTTTTTATTGTGATGTTAATCACCATACATTATTACATCATTAGTTTTAGATGTAGTGTTCCATGATTCATTGTTTGTGCATAACACCCAGTGCTCCATGCAGAACGTGCCCTCTTTAATACCCATCACCAGGCTAACCCATCTTCCCACCCCCCTCCCCTCTAGAACCCTCAGTTTGTTTTCAGAGTCCATAGTCTCTCATGGTTCATCTCCCCCACCGATTTCCCCCCCTTCATTCTTCCCCTCCGGCTATCTTCTTCTTTTTTTTCTTAACATATATTGCATTATTTGTTTCAGAGGTACAGATCTGAGATTCAACAGTCTTGCACAATTCACAGTGCTTTCCAGAGCACATACCCTCCCCAGTGTCTATCCCCCAGTCACCCCATCCCTCCCACCCCACTCCCCACTCCAGCAACCCTCAGTTTGTTTCCTGAGATTAAGAATAACTCATATCAGTGAGGTCATATGATACATGTCTTTCTCTGTTTGACTTATTTCGCTCAGCATAATACCCTCCAGTTCCATCCACGTCGTTGCAAATGGCAAGATCTCATTCCTTTTGATGGCTGCATAATGTTCCATTGTATATATATACCACATCTTCTTTATCCATTCATCTATCGATGGACATCTTGGCTCTTTCCACAGTTTGGCTATTGTGGACATTGCTGCTATAAACATTGGGGTGCACGTACCCCTTCGGATCCCTCCATTTGTATCTTTGGGGTAAATACCCAGTAGTGCAATTGCTGGATCATATGGTAGCTCTATTTTCAACTTTTTGAGGAACCTCCATACTGTTTTCCAGAGTGGCTGCACCAGCTTGCATTCCCACCAACAGTGTAGGAGGGTTCCCCTTTCTCTGCATCCCCACCAACATCTGTCATCTCCTGACTTGTTAATTTTAGCCATTCTGACTGGTGTGAGGTGGTATCTCATTGAGGTTTTGATTTGGATTTCCCTGATGCCGAGCGATGTTGAGCACTTTTTCATGTGTCTGTTGGCCATTTGGATGTCTTCTTTGGAAAAATGTCTGTTCATGTCTCTGCCCATTTCTTGATTGGGTTCTTTGTTCTTTGGGTGTTGAGTTTGATAAGTTCTTTATAGATTTTGGATACTAGCCCTTTATCTGATATGTCATTTGCAAATATCTTCTCCCATTCTGTCGGTTGTCTTTTGGTTTTGTTGACTGTTCCTTTTGCTGTGCAAAAGCTTTTTTTCTTGATGAAGTCCCAGTAGTTCATTTTTGCCCTTGCTTCCCTTGCCTTTGGCGATGTTTCTAGGAAGAAGTTGCTGTGGCTGAGGTCAAAGAGGTTGCTGCCTGTGTTCTCCTTCAGGATGTTGATGGACTCCTGTCTCACATTTAGGTCTTTCAACCATTTGGAGTCTATTTTTGTGTGTGGTGTAAGGAAATGGTCCAGTTTCATTCTTCTGCATGTGGCTGTCCAATTTTCCCAACACCATTTGTTGAAGAGACTGTCTTTTTTCCACTGGACATTCTTTCCTGCTTTGTCAAAGATGAGTTGACCATAGAGTTGAGGGTCCATTTCTGGGCTCTCTATTCTGTTCCATTGATCTATGTGTCTGTTTTTGTGCCAGTACCATGCTGTCTTGATGATGACAGCTTTGTAATAGTGCTGGAAGTCCGGGATTGTGATGCCGCCAGCTTTGCTTTTCTTTTTCAACATTCCTCTGGCTATTCGGGGTCTTTTCTGGTTCCATACAAATTTTAGGATTATTTGTTCCATTTCTTTGAAAAAAGTGGATGGTATTTTGATGGGGATTGCATTGAATGTATAGATTGCTCTAGGTAGCATTGACATCTTCACAATATTTGTTCTTCCAATCCATGAGCATGGAACGTTTTTCCATTTCTTTGTGTCTCCTCAATTGCTTTCATGAGTATTTTATAGTTTTCTGAGTACAGATCCTTTGCCTCTTTGGTTAGATTTATTCCTAGGTATCTTATGGTTTTGGGTGCAATTGTAAATGGGATCGACTCCTTAATTTCTCTTTCTTCTGTCTTGTTGTTGGTGTATAGGAATGCCACTGATTTCTGTGCACTGATTTTATATCCTGCCATTTTACTGAATTCCTGTATGAGTTCTAGCAGTTTTGGGGTGGAGTCTTTTGGGTTTTCCACATAAAGTATCATATCATCTGCAAAGAGTGAGAGTTTGACTTCTTCTTCGCCGATTTGGATGGCTTTTATTTCTTTTTGTTGTCTGATGGTGCAGAACCCTCTTAACCTTCCTAACCAACCCAGACCTTCTCTGGTCCTGTCTTTACTCATATTCTCTTTATCATTGTGATTTTTTGCCCATTGTATGCATCCAAATGACACATATCCCCAAGCTCCAGCTCAAATTCCTCTTCCTCCAGGAAAGTTCTTTGTTTTCCACTCCATTTGTCAGTGTTTCCCTCTTCTTGTGGGTATGTTGAGAGATGAGGCAAGGACATTGAGGACAACTGAGATTGCATAAAGCAGCCAGAACACTGACCAGCATTTGCTGGAAACTCAAGGGATCACAGAGTGCTTTGTCTTACATTTTTTCTTATTTAATTTCTCAAGGGCTAGTCAAAGGAATTGGGACTATTTGGCCCAATGAAAAGATGACTTTGTTTGGGGTCATGAGAGTTATTCTTAGTTTTTATGAGGACTATCATGAGAAATTCTTATTCTGGATACTTTAGAACCCCAGTCCTATGTGTAATCAGGATTATGTGGGTTAAGTTACCAAAAGGCAGAAACTTCATGGAAGTGGAGTGAGATGTCCAACAAGGTAGAACTTTTTTTTTTTTTTTACAGAGAAACTTGATATGGGGGAATTTTCAAAGTGATTGAAAGCTGTCAGGGTGGAAGAAGTGGCCCTGACATAGACCCAGTGGCAGGAAAGGTCATCAGCAAGACGGCTAAAATAAACTCACTGTAAGGATCAGAAGAGATGAGGTGAGAGCGCTGACCTTAGCATGGTATCAGGTGGTCAAAGGGAGCAGTGCTTTTGAGTCCATGAGGGGTGGCTAGCTCCACCTGTCCTGCACAGGCCATTCAGCTGGTGCCTTTGGGTACAGAGAATGTTTGGGTACATGTCTGGCAGTGTTTGCCCAGGTGCTACCTGGATTGTGGTTCTAGCAGGGAGATGGGCACACAGGACTGGCCCTTGAGACAGGAGTAAGTGCCAGCAGTATTCTTGTCTGGATCGGAGGATGGAGTTCCTAGGGAAAGGGACTGGACTTCTAGTCTATTTGGGCTTGTGGGATTTCCAGTGTGTTAGGGGTCACTGCTGGGATGTGGAGTACAGTGTGGATTGTCCAAACTTTGAAGCTATCCAGATATTCCAGGAACATTCTGCTCATAGTTCACACAGGCAGAAATAGGCTCTGGGTTGCTTTGGCAGGTGTGGGGTTTCCCTTAACTGGGGATATGAAATATATGGATGCAGCCAGGATCAGATGGTTGGACATGAAGACTTCTAAGGTCCCCTGAGCACTAACTCTCTGATCCTATAATCCTGTGTATTTATAAATGTATCCTGTAATACACACAGTACTGTTATACTGTTATATGATTTGTATTGTTCATTTTGGTGGCAGCTTAATGTAGCAGAAAGAACACCTGCCTAGGAAGTGTGATGGGAATTAGACATCATGGGTTCTAGTCTGAACTCATGGCTCTGGGCAAGCCATTTATCTCCTGTGCTTAAATGTCCTCTTTGAAAAACAGAAGCTGGTTATGTTAGAAGATCTCCCTGGAGGGCACAGTAATGCCCCTCTCCTCCCAAGATTTCCACTTCCTAATCCCTGGAACAGGTGAATATGTTACCTTACATGACAAAAGGGACTTTGCAGATGTGATTAAATTAAGAATCCTGAAAGAGATTATCCTGGATTATGTGGGTGAGGCCAGTGTAATCACCAGCACCCTTCTCAGGGGGAGACAGTGGGATCAGAATCAGAAGCCAGACATGTGACAATGGAAGCAGAGGTTGAGGGCCTCCTTTTGCCAAGGAGTGCAGTGCCTCCCAGAGCTGGAAAAGGGGAGGAAGTGGATTCTCCCCTAGAGCCTCCAGAGGAAAGGCAGCTGTGCTGACACCTTGATTTTAGCTCAGAAGAACCATCTCAGCCTTCCGGCCTCCAGACCTATAAGATAACAAATAAGTGGCATAGTCTTAAACCACCAAGTCTGTGGTAACTTGTTACCACAGCAATAAGAAACGAGTACGTCTGCACCCCAATGTTCATAGCAGCAATGTCCACAATAGCCAAACTGTGGAAAGAGCCGAGATGCCCTTCAACAGATGAATGGATAAAGAAGATGTGGTCCATATATACGATGAAATATTACTCAGCCATCAGAAAGGATGAATACCCAACTTTTACATCAACATGGATGGGACTGGAGGAGATTATGCTAAGTGAAATAAGTCAAGCAGAGAAAGTCAATTATCATATGGTTTCACTTACTTGTGGAACATAAGGAATAGCATGGAGGACATTAGGAGAAGGAAGGGAAAAATGAAGTGGGGGGGAATCGGAGGGAGAGATGAACCATGAGAGACGATGGACTCTGAGAAACAAGCTGAGGGTTCTAGAGGGGAGGGGGGTGGGGGGATGGGTTAGCCAAATGATGGGTATTAAGGAAGGCACGTATTGCATGGAGCACTGGGTGTTATATGAAAACAATGAATCATGGATCACTACATCAAAAACTAATGGTGTATGCTGACTAACATAACATAATAAAATGAAATTAAAAAAAAGAAATGAGTACAAACTCTAAGATTCCTTCTAGAACTAGAATCTTATAATTCCTTATTTCCTGTATATTACTTTCATGTCTTTGACTAGGATAAGCTTTGAAGGCAAAGACTACTTCGAAGAGTTAATCCTCCATAACTCCAGCACATAATTAGAGAAGCTTAATAACTATTATTGATTTTTTTCAGCTTTACTGAGGAGTAACTGACAAAACTGTAAAATACTTAAAGTGTATAATGTAGTGACTTGATCTAATATACTAGGTTTCCCCCCACTTAGTTAATTAACATATTCATCACCTCACGTAGTCCTTTTTCCTTTCCTTTTTTTTTTTTTTTGCGGGGTAGGGTAGAAACATTTAAGTTCTACTCTCTTAGCAAACTTCAATTGTGGAATACAGTGTTATTGATCATAGTCATCATGTGATGCATTAGATCCTCAGACCTAATTCATCTTATAGCTGGATGTTTGTACTCTTTTACCAATCTCTCCCTATTTCCCCCATCCCTCACCCCCTGGCAACTACCTTTCTACTCTCTGTTTCTATGAGTTAAGGTTTTTTTTTTTTTTTTCAGTTGATTTTTAAAAAGTATCTGGGGAAAGCAGAGAAGCCATGGTGACTATCAAGACTCTGGAGGAGCTCAGAAGCCATATAAGCAGCAGAGGGCTTTTCCAGATACCTCTTCTTGGTCTCTCATTTGCTGACTAAGTTCTTGTGTCTTCCTCTCCCACATCATCTGGAAACTCACATGTAGAGGCTCACTTTGGCCCTTTCCTTTACAGCTGGCCCCAACTCTCGACACTGAGGCTCTATCCGATGTGGAGGATATGGCTGTCGGTCATCCTCGCCACCAGTGTGGCTCCTACCTGTATTCTGATAGCTGGACACTTGCCTCTGTGGTATAATCCAGTGTTTGTTCTTTGTCCCTTGTTTCTGACACATAGCTCCTAAAACCCTTGAAATCTCCTGAGTGATAAGTATGTCTGCAGTGTGCTAAGGAGATGACTCTTGGATGGGGGGCTGCTCGCTTCAGGATGGAGGCTGGTTGCCAGAGAAGCCAGCCATGATCAGAAGCTTGGAATTTTCAACCCCACCTCCTGATCTCTAGAGAGGGGAGAGAGGGTGGAGATTGAGCTTGTCACCAATGACCACAATCACACGTATGTAATGAAACCTCCAAACCCCATTCCACCCCCCAAATGTTGGGATTTGAGGAGCTTCTGTGTTGGTCAATATATCCATGTGCCAGGAGAGTGGGGCACCCCAACACCATGGGGGACAGAGGCTCCTGTGCTCTGGACTCTTCTGGACCTCACCCTAGTAGCTCTTCATCTGGCTGTTCATTTGTACTTTTATAATAAACTGTTATAGTAAATATAACATTTCCCCGAGTTTGTTTGTCCTAGCAAATTATCAAAACTGAGGATCAGACCCAGGAGCGGACTGTGGGAGCCCCTGACTTTTAGCCAAGTCACACAGTGTGTGGGTAACCTGGGCACTGTTTTTTGAAGTGAGGGCAGTCTTCTGGGACTGAGGCCTTAACCTGTAGGTCTGACGCTAACTCCAGGAAGTGTCAGAATTGAATTGAACTGTAGGACACCCAGTCAGGGAATTGGTTGATGTGAGGAAAAAACCCAATAGCCCTTCTCTGTGGATGTGTCTTCACCCTGAGCTCTAGTTCTGGTGTCTGAACCTTTTGCCCAAGTCCAGGTATTTTAAACTTGCCCAGCTGAATGCCCTTGCACCCTTGGGCTTCTGCCTTGTGCCCACCATGTCCTCTAGGACCTGAGGTCTTGGTTTTGAGTGTCAGCCCAGTGTCTGGGTCCCTGTTGCCTGATGACAGACATCTCTGAGCCTGACTCCTGGGTGGTCTCCAAGCACTGTCTATTATCCAATTTCCTACCATTGTCCTCAGTTCACATCAACAGGACACCTTTTCCCTCTGTTAGAACTACCTGATGCTGCCTGCTTTGTCACATCTCTACTGCTCTGACCTCAGACAGCATATTCAGCTTTCCAGAGAGGACTTCTAGCACCTATGAAAGGCTTGCACCACTAGAGTCTAGCTTCCTAGTGCACAAGGTCATCTCCTGGTTCTGGACTCTAACACTGTGTCCTGAGGTATCACAACCAACAGAGCTATGCCCTACAGGATTCTGAGAAATGATGTCAGCAGTGAACTTGGCCATCCCAGGACCTAATTAAATTAAGCTGTTTAGTGCAGGACTTGGCACATGTTTTAGCTTTGAGGGTCACAGGGCTGTCACTGCAAGCTCAAGATATAGGCAGAAAGAGACAGGAAGTCAGAAGAACAATAAAGAGATTAAGGAAGGGGGATAGGGATGGAGCAAGTGTGCACATCGAAGCGAGTGCCACAACCTTGACTTCTGGTGTCTTCCCTGGCCTATTTTCCTAGAACCAGGAAGCTGAACAACAAGCTGTCATTGGAACAGGAGCTCAGTTGCAGGCAAGGTGCTATTCTCAGAAAGCAAGAACAGAGTTGCATATGGAATCTAGAGGCCTTTCAGCAAACAGGGTGGAGTGATGGAGAGCACACGGGGTTCAGCTTCAAACAAATCTGAGTTTGCATCTCAGTTCTGCTCCTTTTGAACTGAATAATCTTGGGCAAGCTACCTTGACCTTCAGAAGGCTCAGCTTTCTCATTTCTGCTATGGGGATGACAGCACCAATTTCTAATGAGATAATGCAGGTAAAACAGCCAGTGACATGCTTGGCATAAACAGGTGCTCAGTAGATGGTGACTCTGTGCCCTATGACAGCACCAGGGAAAAAACAGTCTTGGTGGCTTTGTAGAACCGTTTGCTCCTTTTCCTGGATAGTGACATAAAGTAGTAGATTTCTGCAAGCTGCCCAGTGTCCAGGTGTCCCAAGGTCAGCCTGTGTGCAGCTGCTACAATTGGTTCAATTGCTTAAGTGTCTCTTGAAGGAGGCAGTCACATACAAACATGCTCATCAGTGTGGGCAGGCATATTTAGGCCCTCGTAGGTGTCCAAAATCCAGGTGCACTGTCATTGGAACTCCTGGGAAAGTGGAGAAGCAAGCGGCCCCCACACTTGCTCCCTGGCCTCCTAAACCTAGAAAATCTCCCTGGAAATCAGGTGGGTCTTTCCATGAGGAATGAGTATTGCAAAGGTTACAGGTGATGTTATAGGCTTTTTCATGCACACGTGTGGTACACAAATACCCAACAAATATTTACTGGGCTTCTGCAACATGTCAACCACTGTGTAAGGGATGCAGTGGTGAGCAAGACACACATTCTCTCCCCCAATTGGGAAACACCAGGAGCAGAAAAATATCCTGTCTACCTATTAAAACCTAGAGTCAGGTGAAGAGCTTTCAGATACAGGATGAAAACCACGTTATGACTTGTGAACTGAGCACCTTTTGTTTTGCTGC
The DNA here is from genome assembly GCF_002201575.2 of Neomonachus schauinslandi. Classification (NCBI taxonomy): domain Eukaryota; kingdom Metazoa; phylum Chordata; class Mammalia; order Carnivora; family Phocidae; genus Neomonachus; species Neomonachus schauinslandi. The sequence goes on from NC_058415.1 coordinate 25,358,788, forward strand.
TTGCTAACAGAGCATACCTTTTTCAGAATTCATTTTCCTACCACATGATATGCGATCAAAAGACAATTAGTAATTTGAATTTGAGGCAGATGAGCTGTGGTCTGTTGGTGAGAACTTGTACAATTCTGGTTGGGAGAGATCTGCTATGCAAATGTATAGGCTGGCTCCAGGGGAGCACTGCAGACAGGGAAGGGTGCTACTCTGCTATAGGGGCTCCAGCAGGACTAGAATTTGAATTTTTGGCCTTTTTGGTGTAAAGGGAAGAAAAGTAATATGGTTGCTGTCACTAGGAGAGAGCTTTGTTTAATGGCTAAAACACAGACTTGGGATTTGGCTCTCATAAACCCTAGGTCTTCTCTGCCAATGACTCTATGTGGGGCTTAAGTCAACCTCACTCTCCTCAGTTCCCTCTTCCTATAAAAGCAGAGAGCCAACCAAGGACTAAAGAGTCAGAAAACATGTATTCTAATCCTGGATCCACCATGTTGAGTTGAAAGAAATTTGATATTTGAAATCTCTGTTTCCTTCTAAAGGAATTCCTTCCTCCTTTTCCATCTAAGGGATTCCCTTCCTTCTTTTCCTTCTGCTAAAGTCCCTCTACTGGTTTGCAGTCCTTGAAATCAGAAACAAGACTTACCTCTTCAGACTCTTGTAGAATAAACCCCCAAATCATGCTTGCTGAATAAATGAATGAACCACAACACTAAGGTTAGACTTCATCTATTTCAAGTGCCTTGGGAGCCTTAGAGCAACATCTTTTATGGACGTGCCAACAATGGTCTTCAAAAGCATGACTTTGGTTCTTTACAATTATGGGCGTGTCAGCGAGGTTTGGTGTTCTTTTGGGGAGAATGAACACAGTCCTTGTTTATTTCATATGGATTACCTTCCTCTCAAAGACCATTTCTTAACATGGCTTCCTTCATCTTGTGGACCCCACTCCACTCCTGGATCCCACCGGGTAAGCATCCCCAGGTGTATTTTCTCTGCCAAAGGACTGAGCCAGATGAGAAACTTTCTTTGCTAGTGGTCATGAGTATGACTTGAGATGAGTTACCGTATCTTTTAGAATCTGTTTTTCCATCTGCTCCATGGGGAGTATATTCCTCTGTTGCTTCTATTTCTCCCATGGCAGGTAGAAAATCAGATGAGATGATTTTCTTCTGAAAACAGTTGGAAAACCCAAAAGTGGCTACAGGAACCAAAGGTGAAATTTTTGTAATTGCCACTTACCAGCATCATCAACAACTTAGTTGTTTTTTCTTCCCAGCCACATCAGAGATGGCCACTGATGCCATGTAAGGAAATACAAGGAAGCAGAGAATTTAAAAATGCCATTGTGAAATTGGAGGAAGTTTAAGTGAATATATGCCATTTTATATTCATTCATTCATTCATACTGCCGTTCAGCAAGTAATTATTGAACATCAATTATATATGAAGATGAATCAAACATGATTCTGATCTTGTGGTTCTTTCAAAATGGTAAGAGAAATAGTGCTCTTATCTTAAAACCAATAATGTGAAGTAGGAAATCATGGACATTCCTCTGATAAGAGAAATGCTGTGATTGCACTGACAGGGAGAGAGAATTTGTCACCAAGGGGCAGGAAGGCTTATTATGAGAAATGGTTTCTAGCTGAGCCTTGGAGAATGGGGAGGATTTGAACTTATAGAATGGGATGGGGGAGGGAGGGCATCCAGGCAGAGGAATGGCTGGAGTGAAGACAGGTGCATTCTCAGTAGCAGGCTCCTCCTGTGACTTTGAAGTACCCTTGACCCCTAGCCTGGATTGTGCTCCTGGTTTGAGGATTACTTTTTTTCATCTTTTTTGTTTTTAATTTTTTCCTTTGATCTTGCTTAAGTTGCTAGAAATGGTCCGCTACCTCACCATGCTGTCGATCTGAGCATGAGAGACTCATGGCCTCTACTAGTAATAACCTTGGCTGCACATTATGCAAAAAGCCTGTCAAAAATTCTCCTTCTGGAATGTGAGATTCACTTCAAAGCCCTCTTCTGTTGACCAAGCCTTGGGAGGTGTCATGTCCAATCATCACTTCTCAGTTACTGAGCTTTCCCTGCCTTGTTGTGAGATCAAAGGAAAGGAGAGTTCCATCATACAAGTGAAAAGAAGGTTCATTGCCTTTAGGTAGCTGATGTGGAACAGAAATTAGACGAAGGGGGTCAAGAAACTGTTAATCCAGGGTGTGGGAAGAATCCTCAACTTGTCTGAGATACCAAGATGAGGTGGAAAACAAAGCAAGGCCGCCATTGCATTCCAGATGATCAAACTTTGCCTTAGGGTGAATGCTTGAGAGACCATCATTTACATGATTCATCTAGCTGGAAGTGGGGACCAATCCTCTATGTTAGGTTATACTGTGTGGCTCATTCCTCTCACCACATTTTGAGCAGCAAAATAAACAGAGCTGGCACTTATTGATCCTTACCTGGATGTATGTTGATGTATAAAGTTGGGCTACATTAGAATAGAAGATGATTATTTTTAGATTTTTGGATCTTACGGGCTGGTAAATTTTTAAAAATTGTGTTCAACCTAGAATTGTTAACTTTTTGTTTTGCCAAATCAAGGACATTAGACTTAAAGGACAACTACAACTACAAATTGATCATCATTATTTTAAAAGGAAAGAGAATTCTGTGCCAATTATTGGGAAGAGCATAATCTCAGACTAAAGGGCAGTCCTTCCTAAAAGAGCACCATGAATCTTCCACCAATGCTTTTGCTCTAAAATGTTTCAAATTGCCTCGTGGTTAGCCCAGTCATGTGTGTGGCCTTTGGGGCCCCATGTATCAGAGAAGAGCTGGCTTCACTAGTCTGTTTGGGAAAGATACTGAATGGGTTGAGAGATTTCATGGGTGCATGGATGGTTTTGAATACACATCAATCCTGACAAGGTGTATTTTGTGCTGGCATCATACTTCCTGGCACTTGTTTGTGATGATGGTGTGGTCAGTTCATTTTTATTCTGGCTCATTTGTGGGAAGAGAAATTTAATTCTCTGGGAACCCATACTTGTATTAGTGTTAAATCATTTGTCTGCTGTTTAATGATTTATATACACAGTGCAAAGAGGTCCCAGAATTGCCTTCCTGATTGTTCCACTCCTCCCACCCCCCACTCCTTCACTCCACTCCAGGCCAGAGAAATCATTCAGTTTTGTGCCTTAGGGAATCCACCCAAGACACTATTCTTCAGCTTACTCATTCCTTATATATATTTTTATACTCTATTGACATTGGGCTTTTAGAGGAATACAAAGACTTCTTGAGGGTGCTTAGATAGGTACTATGTGGTATTTTGTGCTGAACTGCTTTGCCTTCTTAACTCAGCAATTAGTCTCCTTCCAAACTTGATGCACCCATTTTGGATTGTAAATTGTGATCCTCTGATTTATTTCTCTCCAGTTCATATGCCTAATGTGGATGGGCCTTTGGTGCTCATTAAAACAGAGACTTTTATTTGAAGGGTTGCTCTGACATTGTGCTGATGGGACCCTCACATATTATACTTCTCCATACTGGCCATCTATAATTTAGTGTAGTGCTCCTATTCATGTAATGTTCAGCATTTGTAATGCTTATGAGTAATTGACAGTATACAATGGTATCAATAAATCAGATGGGCCAGGCCCAGTCCTTGATGGTCACTTTCTCTGTCTACCAAGGAGGAAAGCTGAAAATCAGTGACTGCCATTAACTGGGAGCTTTTCAGATCATAATGTCAGAGAAAGCACATTTGTTGGCTTTTATTATTAATACGTTTTGAGCGGCTGTTTAAAATAAATCTCCCTGGTTGGATAACAAGACATGAAAAAAAATGATTCCTTGTTATTTTTTTTTTAAGTTATTGCAATTGATTTCAAAGGAATGACTTATTTTGATAAAGTGAGTGAACCTGAGTTGTAATATATGTATAATAGGCCAAATGATATAGGAGACTTCAAGTTGTGTGATGTGGCATGTACTTCACAGAGCCAGCAACATTAGGATTTATTTTCTTGAAATGCAAATCTGGAATGAGGTGGCTCAGGAATCACCACGCAGTGCTATGTAATAGTGTATACAAGAGTGTGTCACAGAGTACAGTTGCGTGTCTGGAATGTTCCAGTGCCTAGGGATAGTTCTGGGAATATATGTTTTTAAGAGAGGCATACCTCAAATTTCCATTGTTGGTCATGAGTAGCCTACATTAGCTCAAAACTGGGCATTGTCACTTCATAATAATTCTTCCTGACATGGGAAGAAAGATGTAGGGGTCAAAAGTTTGCAGGAGGAAATGCTTAGCAGACTCTCCAAGGAAAAGGTATCCTCTGGTGCTTGAAAGCTCCAGTGCTTCTGAAATACAAATCTTTATGAAGCTGGGCTAGATGGGATTAAAATGCAGGAGCTCTAGGGGCAGGTTGGCCTCTGGATTTTAGGCCCCGGCTCTGCCATGATGCACCAGTCACATAACCTTGGCCAGGTTACTTCATCTCTTATTAGAACCTTGGTCTCCTTGTCTCTAAAATGGGGAGACAAATTCTCATCTCATAAGAAGAAATGTTTTGAAGAATAGATGATTTGATACACACAAAATACCTGGATAAGTGTGGAATAATTTTAGTTTTCCTCCCCTGTACTTCTGGAGAAGATGTGGAGTCATCAGGCAGCTACTAACTCTGTAGACTCAAATCTCTTAGCACCCTTGAAGAGCAGTGTGATGGTCACAAGTTAAAGATGGAACCCTGAATTCTGTATCAAGAAAGAATGCTGAGCCATTTAATTAGGGCTATGGCTGAGAAGGTTATCTTTTTATATCGACCTTGACTTAAATCATTTGTACCTGTAAGTAAAAATAAAATATGTCCTACAGGTAAATTTGATTTTTCACATCTTATTTTTCAGGTCAAAGACACTTTCTTTTATTGATATGTGAAATTAAGTAGTAGTGTCCTACTCAAGCTAGTAATGCCTGTCTTTAACAATAAAAACATAAACACAAATCTTTACTTGGGAGTGCATACGTGGGAATGCAGGTGTGTAGTTCCTCCCTTGGAACATGAGACAATAATGATTGTTTTCTGAGCAGTCAGTGCATGCTAAAAGCAGGAGGCTTTTGTGCCATTATTTTGACCTTTTGGGTCTTCCAGATCTTTCACTTTGTTGTTTGCTCTAAAGCTGCTATGGTCTAAATGTTTGTGTCCCCTCCCAAATTTGTATGTGGAAAACCTAACTCCTAAAGGTGATACTATTTTTTTTTTTAAAGATTTAAAAAAATTTTTAAATTCTTTATTTATTTGACAGAGAGAGACATAGAGAGGGAACACAAGCAGGGGGAGTGGGAGAGGGAGAAGCAGTCTTCCCATGGAGCAGGGAGCCTGATGTGGGGCTCGATCCCAGGACCCTGGGATCATGACCTGAGCTGAAGGCAGATGCTTAATGACTGAGCCACCCAGGCGCCTCCCAAAGGTGATGCTATTAAGAGGTGGGCCCTTTGGGAGGTTCTTAAGTCATGAAGGTGGAGCCTTCATGAATGGGATTAGTGTCCTTATAAAGGGCCTCTGAGAGCTAGCTCACTCCTTCCAGCATGTGATGAAACAGTCAGAAGTCAGCAGTCTGCAACCTGAAGAGGGCCTTCACTAGAACCTACCCTGCTGGCATCTTGATCTTGGGCTTCTAGCTTCCAGAACTGTGAGAAATGAATTTCTGTTGTTTATAAGCCACCACCCTGTGGTATTTTGTTATAACAGCCTGAACAGGCTAAGACAGAAACCAGTAGAAACTATATATTTTTTTTCTTCTTAAATCCAATTCATAATATTATTGGCATATGTAAGCAATGCAAAACAAAGCAAAGCAATTGGCTAGCTAAAGATTCACGCTGACTAAAGGATTACATCTGGGTAGTTACATTGAAAACTGCAAAAACCCACTGGGGAAAATTTGCCTGGGTAGAAATAAGCAACACAACATAAAAAAGGCAATGACTAAAATTGCACATGGTAATTTTTTTGAGTGCGCAATTATGATGGAAAAATCAAATATGTCTGAAAAAAATCTGGATCTGAAAAGCTTGAGGTAGAAAAATTAGATCTGGCAAAAATATTGGTCACAGAAAGACCAGACAAAATAACAACAAATATGGCACAATGGCAGGTGCTAGATTTTGTAAAAATTTGATATGGATATAAACTAATCAATGAACTAAGTTTATGCTGTGAATTTTATAAGAAAAAGCATTAATTCCAATGAAAACAAGTTTAGTAAAATAGAAATGAATATGGAAAAAAATTGGGTATCATTTAACTAATCCAGGAATTAAATTCACTTACTGGAGTTCACATCTGCAAGTACCTCTTTATAAAGAGGTATTCCTCTTGGTGCTATTCAGGCCTCTCTTCTGTACATCAGACTCTGGGGATATTGTGTCAGATCAAGTCCCAAATCCTTGCTGGGGCCTTGGGGCCCTCCATGGCCTGGCCCTGGGCCCCCTGTGCTCTCATTTCCTCCACCCAGCCCTGTGCCCTGTGGTCCATGCTCCAGCTGCACTAGCTTCCTTGATGTTTCCCACACAGGCCAGCTATATATTCCTTGGGCCCTTCTTTTGCCTGGGATGTTCTTCCTGCAGTTATCGTTGAGCTCACTGTCACCTCATGGTGGCCCCAACCAACCATCACTTCTCAGGGAGAACTTATACTACCCACTCACTCTCTACCCCCTTACCCTCCCTTCTTTTTTCTCATAGTAATTGTTATTTCCTGATATTATTATATCTGTCTACTTATTTGTCTACATATTTGGCCAGAATGTTAGCTCCAGAGGGTTTGTTTGGTTCACTGCTCAGTCTGCAGGGTCTCAAAGAGAGTCTGGCATGTAGGAGACCCAACAGATACTGGTTGAGCGAATTCTGCATTAAAATGTTTGTATTTGTTAACTCAGCACCAATGTTTCTCTTGGATCCGACTCCGGGGCCAGGTTGTCCACTGACTCAAAACTGAAGGAGAAGAGTGTTAAGAACCAAATATCCTGCATCACCTGAGCCTGTGGCCAGCATTAGTGCTGCTGCTAACCGTTCTGATTTTCAACCTTCTGGGCCAATGGTCAGATTGCACCTCCCTTCTGCAGATAGGTGTGGCCATAGGACTGGACTTGGCCAGTGAAATGTGAGCAGAAGGGACATGTGTCACTCCCAGCTGGAAGCCTTTCAGACAAAGTGTGCCCCTTTACAAGCTTCCTACTCCCTGTTGCGGTGAATGGTGACACTTTAGGCCATGGTGGCTTCGTTAGCTTTGGTCCTGGAGTGAGGACGGCACAGACTGGGCCATGTCCTGAGTTGGATGTGGAGCATGAGGGGATACTCTACGTTTGTTCTTTTGGGCCACTGAGATTTTAGGGTTGTTTGTTATGTAGCCTACTAATACAATAAGTTAACATTTTATCACATTTTTTTCTATTGTCCACAGGAGGCAGTCATTATTATTCCTACTTATCACTGTGAAAACTGAACTCACAGATGTTAAGTAATTTCCCAAAAGTCATGCAGCTACTGAGTGGCAGAACTAAAATTCAAATCCAATTATGGCTGATTCCATGATCTGAGCTCTTAAACATAGGCTTGTCCAACTTCTCAGTACGTTATTAAACGTGTGATAGTCTGTATGGGCAAAAGTGTGCTCTTAAGAGCTTCAATGGCCTCATTCAAAACTGGAGAACCATTGAAATCCTCTTAAAACCAGGTGATACATCAGCGATCAAGACAGAAGATTATAAGAAGTGTAGGTATCATGTTTCCTCTGTCAGTACATAGAATGAATTAAATATTAAAACCCACTTGAAGGTAATTTGAGTTGATGACTTTGAAAGGGGGCTGTAATGGTTCTCACCTGGGTAAGATTTTATTTATTTCACTTATCTCTGTTTAGGAATTTTGAAAACCCCACTGGCTCTACGTAAAAAAAAAAATAGGCTGAAAAAAACAAACTGATAAACAAACCTATTTCAGGAGGCTCAGCATATTCTCTCCCTGTGTGGACTTAGAGGAAACCAGACTTTCTGAAGGTCTTGGGAGGGCACTGACCAGGACAAAGTGCAGCAGGAATATGCCTCAGATGCAGGTGGTTTTAGGCTTCAGAGCCTGTAATGGTGATAAACCCGCCCTACAAACACAGTACAGAGCTGTTGTGGGTTGGGTGGCGGTAACTCCTACTTTTGAGTCCCTATGACTGACACCCCCTTTTCTTTCAATCAGACAGGAGTTAGGCTTGTTGTCATGGCTGGGTTCTCTTTCTCCAATGGTTTTCTATATTTCTATTCAGATTAATTATGATTTGAATTCAATTTCCAAGTTAGGGGAGGAGGGCTACTCATTCCTCACCCTATATAGGACTATCCAGGCAAGCAGAGAATTACTCAAACATGAAGAAAACCACTTTCACAAATTTGGGAGGCTATAGTTACTTCATTTGCAGAAAAAAATGTGCTGTAATGACTTTATTTTGGGATATCAGCTGTCATGTGTGCATGAATGAGGTCTAACTAACAAAGGATTGCTGAATCCCTTCTTGTGGGGCCATGTGCTTAGATCATGGTTGTGAAGAAGTTGACATGTGGATGATTTTCTATTTTACCCATGTCTCAGAGCAGGGTAGGATAAAGGGCAGGCAGGGTCTTCCAGAATAGGGTCTGAATGTGCCCTTTAAAAGACTAGTCTATCACAATATAGTGTGTCTCATGTTCATTAACACAGGGACATCCACAAACTGGGCTTGCAGCTCTATTTATTTCTCACGTTGAACCTGCAAAATGTAGGCTAGTCTTTCATCTACAGACTCCTGCCTCTTGTTTGAAATCAGGCCTGTTAGGAAGAATTCTGCATGGCGTGTCTCTGGACTCACGAAGGGCCCTCTGGACTGCTGGTCCTAAAACAATGTAAGGTGAGCAGGGGTCCAGGGAGCTCCTTGGGATTCCATGAGCATCAAAGAAAAAAGTAGGGATCCTTCTAACAAATCTCATTCTGAAGAAAGCCATCAGGACAAAAAGCAATTGTGGGCACTAATAAAAAGCTGAGAGAAGAGAAAATCAATAATCCCTTGTGTGTGGCTCTGAACACCATTCTCTGTGGTCAGGAATCAGGTGGCTTGATCAAGCGTGCACATGTGTATGTGTGTGAATCCACACACTAAAGCTGCAGGAGGGGTTGGAATAGAGTAAAGACAGTGGCAGAGAGATTGATGAAGTTCTTGCCAAACTGTGTGACTAAAAGAATCTCATTAAGAAGATGTGCCCTGGGAGGAGGAGGTGGTGACTTTGCTTTGAAGGGGTGGACGGGCAGAGGCTGGGAAGGAGAGACAGTCCTGAAGCCTTGAGGTGATTCTAGAACTTCCATGGCCCAGTGGCAAGTATTGTGGGTTGAATGGTGTTCCCCCCCAAAAAATATGTCCAAGTCCTAACCCCTAGTACTTGTGAACGTGATCTTATTTGAAAATGGGGTCTTCGCAGACATAATCAAGTTGAGATGAGATCATACTAGATTAGTGTGGGCTCTAATTCAGTGACTGGTGTCCTTATGAAAAGAGGGAAGGGCATCATGTGGTGGTGACGGAGAAAAGGTGCTGCTGCAAACTGAGGATGTCAGGGATTCCCAGCAATGATCAGACACCAGGAAGAGGCACGGGAGGATTCTTGCCCAGAAGCTTCACAGGGGATTATGTCCCTGTCTATACCTTGACTCCACACTCCTGGCCTCCAGAACTCTGAAAGCACACCTTTCTAGTGCTATAAGCCACTTAATTTGTGATTTTGGTATGGCAGCCCGAGGAAATTAGGACAGTAAGCAAAGGGCCATGGGCTTCAGCCTCAGGGCAATGGGCGACGGTGAGCAGAACTTGCACTACAGGTGGGCAGTGAAGGCTCAGAGGTGCTAGAAAGTGAGGCAGTCTATTGAGGGTGGCATTGGATGCATACTGGGAAGGGGTGGCTGATTGGTTCTCTCTGATTTCTCATTCAGTGAGACTAGGGTTGGTTGGTTTGGCTGCTTTCAGGAGCAGTTAGCACTCAGGGATTCAGGTAGGGCCAGATTTCTCAACCCCTGACCCATCACTCTTCGTGACAGATGCATTTTCCAAAGGTTGCCATGACAATACCTCCCATCCCTCTTGCTCTTTGAAAACTTGCTACTCCTCCATCACACAGTGAGGTCTAATTCTCCTCGCTGAATCTGAGCACACCTACAACTCCCTTGTAACTAATAGAATGTGGTCAATATGATGTGGCATGATTTCAAAGTTAGATAATGTGCACTGGACCAGGGACTCGATCTGGAGCCTGGAACCACCTTATAAGTAGCCCAGCTGCCTTATAGCTGCCATGTTGTGAGGAAGGTCAAACTAGCCCACATGGAGAGACCCCATGGAGAAGCTCCAAGACTATATGAAGAGAGATTGCTGCTGGGACCTTTTCTAGCTACTCTCAGTCCCTTTCCCCTCAACCTGCACTGTTCTAGCTTCAGCCACCATCTGATCCTGAGCCAAAGCCCCTCACCATGTTCTTCCTAAATTCCTGATGTTCACAAACTGTGAGCAATAATAATTGTTGGTTTAAACCACTAAATAAATTTTATTATGCAACAATAGTATCTAGAACCTCTTCAGACCTTTGCCCAAGGGCCACTTCCCCTCTGAGACCTTCTCTGACTCTAGACATCACAACTTCCTCCCCTGAAACTCTCCTTTCCCACACAGCTACTAGCTATTCCAGTTCTCAGCATTTCCCTTCATTCAGAGCTCAGTTTTACTGGTGCCAGTCTCCATTTTCTTCAGTTTCCTGGGGAAGCCTCATACTTTCTATCCCTTTATAATGCAGAATTCATTGTGCCCCACCAGCTACCTCTATCCCTGAAAAGCACATCCATCTCAGTTCTCAGTAACAAAGAGACCTCCAGGGACCAGATCTCACCCTCCTTAAGGGGCAGGCTTTGAGCTCCAGGAATGCTGATGAGGTTTTTAATATAACAAGAAAACATTATTTTAGTTAATTTTGAACTCAAATGATAAGCTCATCTGTCTCACCCACTGCGGACTGTGTCTTATTCATCTTTGCACCCCTAGGTTAGTTTACTGCTTGATAGAGAAAAGGCTCTTGATGGGTGGACGGATGGATGGATGGACAGATGCATAGGTAAATGGATGAATGCAGAGAAAAACTTGAAAAATATGAAGTGGAATTTGCAAACTTGGACCATATGTGCTGCCATTTCCAAACTCTGTGCCCATGGAAGGCATGGTTAACAGACCCCAGCACTCCTTCTGGGGATTGGAAAGGCTGCCTCACCCTGTCTTTGAACTATATATAGAAGCTAGCAATCAACCATATTTTGTACTCAAGAAGACTAAAAGCAAAAGACTCTTTTGGAACTTCAATTTATTAAAAATATTGTTAAAATAAAAGTCAAAACTCTGTATACAACTGCTCCCTGACTTTCTGCTAAGGTTTAAGCAAAGTTTGTTAAACTAATATACATGTTCCTGTGCTTTTAATGTGCATAGATTTCACATTAAGAAGAAAATATTCTGACGCTTTATGGCCTTTGCTGTTGCAGTGAAGTCTTTAAGTAAAGAATTCGTCTCAAAAGGGAACCAAAGAATAAAGCAAAGTGTGGGATTCTGGAAGTCAATATGGTCAATAATGCTGTGTTGTTTACAACCAATCACTTACCAGGATGGACAGGACCAACGGAGAAAGGAAATTACCCACCCGCCCACATAATTGCACCAATTGCTAGAATCGGTTAATAGGCCATAAAAAAAAAAAATCAGTCCCAGAGAAGCATAAAGAGATACATGTGAGAATAGAACTTGGTTATTATTGGTCTTCATTCACAGCCACATTTGAGCACCTTACTCTTTATTAGCAGGATGACAGTTCTGACAAATTACCCTGTCAGTCTCTGCTTTTGTGCCCTCTTTTTATTGGGAGTGAGTTGTTTTCTTTTCTCTACTTTCTGTGTTTTGATTTTCATAGCACTGTGCCTGGATTCTGTGGCAAGGGAGAGGGTGTTTTTAGGGGAAGAAAAGAAGCTTTTGTTGTGCGTGGACCAGTACCAGGGAGAGTGTCAAATTCCTTATGCAACTTGTCTTATCTGATGACCCTCCCACTGGCCACCAAGAGGTAGCTATGGTTGTGACCTTTACCCTACAGAGGAGGAAACCGCTGTTCAGAGAAGTGAAGTCACTTGCTACACAATGAGAGAGAGGATTCAAATTTAGGTCTGTCTGAGCCAGAAGTCTTGGTTTTTCTATTGAACAAGGCCTTGATTTCTTATTCAAAAGGTTTGGGGCCAGATGTGTGTTGAAATTCAGTAGGGTACAGAATGGGGACATGATACATATCCCATGTATTACTTAATACTCCCGGTGGGGTCTGGAGCAGCACCCTGTAGTCAAACCCATTAATATTTCAGCAGTGAAACATCAACATTGAAACTAAATAGGGTAAATAAAAGTACAAATAGCCTTATTATTTGGTTGCCAAGTGATTCTGCACCTATTTTGTGAAATGTTTCATTTTCAGAGCTTTGGGATTTCATAATTTTGGATAAGAAACTTTATCATACTGGCTCCCAGGAGAGAGTTTGCACACGTTTGTCCTCTCTCTCAGGGAACTCTGAAATGGAGCAAGCTGGAGTTAAAGAACAAAAACAAGACCAGAAACAGAAACCTGCTGTTGTTGGTCAATGGCCAAATTGATATACACTTGGCACTTAAATGAAAATGGCTTTGAGAGCAAACTGGTGGCAGAACCGTAATAGTCCTTCACAGGCCTCCCAAACGCAGACAAGTGGGAAGATCAGGGGTCTTCCACGAACTAATCGCATCCAGGGTCCATTGAACTGTAATTCTAAACTGCAATCCATGCACAGCAACCATTTGGACCTCCCAAGAAACTGAGACTCCGCTTTGCTTTTCACCCCCACCCCCAGCCCCTTTCAGATATCTCCTCTGAGGATTAATGGGCGTGTCAGAGAGCCACTGGTGTTTGTCCCAAGTAATTGGATTGATCCTTTGAAGAAAAGATTAGTTCAGATGAAATGGAATTTTCAAGTGGGGGGACAAATTCTCATCCTGGAACATCTGTAGTTCACTTGGAGGATGGGTTTTCAGCCCTTGTTCTATTATTTCATGATTGTCTATCATACTAGGTACACTTATCAACATCTCCCCCATCCCCCCCCCATATCTCTTTTGTTCATGTCATTTGACCACTTTCCTACCACCCTATAGTCACAGCTCATTGGGCCAAGTGGGACGAATCTCATTTTTCTCTCTTGGATTTTGAACATAAGACACAGAAACTGAGTAAATCAGGTGGTTAAGGACTCTGAGTTTGTAAGGTCACATTGGGTTAGGCCAGAGTCATGGCCTCAGGACCCTGCCCTCGCCTTCTCCTCAACTTGGCATGCTATAAAAGAACAGAAACTAAGAGGATGATCCTCACAGAAGAGACTTTAATGAAGTATGTTCCAGAAACAAGTGGAGAGGGAGAGAGAGAAAGGGAGAGAGAGAGCAAGAGGGAGAGAGAAAAGAAAAACTGAGTAGTGAGGCTTGGTTAGCACTTATTGTGGTTTATTGGTGGTTTATTGACACCAAGTCTGGGTTCTCCAGAGAAACAGAACCAATAGGAGATCGATCGATCTATCTATCTATCTATCTATCTATCTATCTATCTATCTATCTTACTATAAGGCGTTGGCTCATGTGATTATGGAGCCTGAGAATTCCAAAATCTTCAGCCAGTAAGCTGGAGACACCATGGTATAGCTCTAGTTTGAGTCCAAAGGCCTGAGAATCAAGAGATCTGATGGTGTAAGTTAACAGTCTGAGTCTGAATCCAGAGGCAGGAGGAGATGGATGTTTTGACTCAAAGACAATCAGGCAGAAAGAAACCTTTCTTAGTCAGTCTTTTTTCTACACAGGTCTTCAGTAGATTGGATGAGGCCCACCCACACTGGGGAGGACAGTCTGCTCTATTCAGCCTACTGATTCATATAACGATCTCATCCAGAAACACCCTCACAGACACACCCAGAAATAATGTTTAGCCAAATATCTGAGCACCCCATGGCCCAGTGAAGTTGACACATAAAATTAACCATCACAACCCTTGTAATAGATCTTTCAGGGCAGGGTGTCTAAATGATCCAGAGACCAGGGATTGGTGGGAGCCAGAGGTTGAGAGCTCTTGGAAATGTCCTATCATAGTCTTCGGACATCCTTCCTGAAGAAGCTGCTGGAGAACTTATCAGACCCCACTCTCCTCAACAATGCTCCTTTCCAAGCCAGTGTCCCTCCCCCTGGAGGAAGCTCAGCAGTAGAGTGGGGTTCCTTACCTTTCACACCTTCTAAAGTGAGGTTGGGGGTTCCTGGGTGGCTCAGTCAGTTAAGCATCTGCCTTCAGCTCAGGTCATGAACCTGGGGTCATGGGACGGAGCCTTGTGTTGGGTTCCCTGCTCAGCGGGAAGTCTGCTTCTCTCTCTCCCTCTGACCCTCCCCTCTACTTGTGCTCTTGCTCACTCTATCTCTCAAATGAATGAGTAAAAAAATCTTTAAAAAAAGAAATAAAGTGAGGTTGAACCAGATCAATGTTTACCAAAGTATGGTATGGGTACTACTGGTAGTATACAAGATAATTTTAAAAAGGACATGAACAAACACTTCTTTCACCATCTGGGTATTTTCATGTGTGTTAGACAAACCTGTAATTTATGTTACATTAGTCAGGGTAGGTTAGGCCATGCTCTGTAACAAATAGGCTATTATACAGTAAAGGATTAGCTCAGCAGGTCTGGGTGGTTCAAACTCTAAACATTCCAAAGAAAGGTTTGGTTCTTGCCCAGCTCCCGGGAGATAACCTCTAAGCCCTTGGAACAACTTGTCTGTTAAGAGTGTCTTTGTTTACCTGAGGCCTGTACCACGTGGGATAGTTTATGTTCACAGTATGATTTATGGTGGGGGCCTCAGGCCACAAAGTATTAGCTTGACCTCTGGAGGAGACAGAACTCAGGTCAGCCACATGGGTGATCAGCCATGCCTATGTAATAAAATCCCTGGACACCAAGGCTTGGCTGAATTTCCTCAGTTGGCAGAACTTCATGCATGTTGTCACTGTCAGTGATGGGAGAATTCAGTGCTGTTCACAGGATTCAACTGGGAGAGGACAACTGGATGCTTATGCCTGGCCTCTCCTGGACTCTGCTCTGTGGGCCTTTTCCTTTTCTGATTCGATTTTCTTCTTTCACTGTCATGGACTGTAACTCTGAGTATGACAGCTTTCTAAGTTCTGTGAGTCCTTCTCTTGAACCACTGAATCCAGGGTGATTTGGGGGACCCCAAACACAGCTTAAAAAAAATCTCAGTAGCTCAGTACAATAAACTTTTTCTTTTTTTCCTTTTTTTCCTCTTTGTGTAAAGTCTGTTGCAGAGCTGGATGCTCCTTTGGCCAAAACTTCTGTGAGCAGTTAGGGTGCTGAGTAGTGTTATTTCAGAATCCACTGTTTCTAGGCACACAGGTGACAGAATGAGAGCAAGGGAGAACATGTGGGATGTTTTAGGGACCGACTTTGTAAGTGTTTCACTTCCACCCAGATTGCATTGGCCAGAATCCAGTCACATGGGGCCAACCTAATGCAGGGAGGTTGGGAGGGCCAGTCTTCCTGTGTCACTAAGAAGGGAAATTAAGTTGGTGGGCATCTAACTAGTCATCAGCACCTACATCAAGTCCTTGACTCTATGGATATTAATGCTTAAGGCAAAGTCAATTTTACATAAGTATAAAAAGTGTATTGGTTTATAGAAAGATATTGTAAAAAAAAAGTGCAGTTAATACACAATATGACAAAAATCCTGAAGTAGTAGGTGAATTATGAAGTTTGGGTAACACTGGACCAGATAATGGCCCTGGAGACAGTTTGGTTACAATGTGCTTCTATGATGATACCAACTGCTGGACATCACAGTGTTCTACAAGGCTCCTGGGTCTGGTAGTTTATAATTTTAGGAGTTTGAAATTTTAAGTCAATTTCTCTTGAAATCTGGGATAGGAAAAAAAAAAATGGAAGGAAAATTCCATTTCTAAATACTCTGCTATGTCAAAATTGAAAGAACATTTAATTTTCATTCAAAATTTCCTTCTTAGGAGTGACTACAAGAAAAACTCTTTTCCAGCCTAAGTATATTATTTTTCTTTTTTTTAAAGGAAGTTCCATCCCGGCCCAGTATAGAATATTCCCTTTTAAACTTCTGGCTTACTCTTGGTGTATGATTTAAATGGCTTAGTGAACATTTTCTTGTCAAAAGTAAAGCAGGATGTTTGAAAGCCCAGGAAAAACTTTTGACAGCTGACAAATCTTCTGAATGCAGTGAACTTATCAAAAGCATCTTTCTAGGTAAACTTTGGTTCACTTTGTAAAGCTAAAATAGAACAAAGACAAACAACACAATAAATAAAATGATATTAACAGGAAACCTGGATTAGAAAATTAGTATTCTATATGGCCCACAATTATCTTGCCTGGCAATAATTTTTGATAAGATCACAAAATAACTTAAGTATATCCAGGCATATGAAGGTCCCATAGGAGGCTGATCTTACAGAATTCTGGAATTTTGGAGTCTGTGGAATTCAAGGGGCAACTTGCTCATCCTTCTGCCTTTGCCAGGGCTGCCTGAAAACAGCCAAGTGTCAGGAGCTGATTGACCAGTTGTGAGTCCTTTTTCTCAGCAGAACCTCTTATCAGTCAATGTTTAGGTATATGTTGAACTTTGGAAGTGGATGAGTAATTTTTAGCCAATGTTGCAGTGACTTACATTTAATTTGTGGCTAGGTCTGCTATTTTGAAACAAAATGGCAGCCTTAAAAGTGTTCAAATAGTTGAATTTCCTGCATTATTAAACAGCTTGCTGTGAATTTGTGAGAGTGAGTATGGGGAAACCTGACTGCTTTCGGTGGTGGCCTTAGTTCACACTGAAATGAATCCATCTTGTCTTTGGAAATCTTGAAAAAAAAAAAAAAGGCTCCAAAAACTTATGTCAACTGTAGGTGGTATATGAGGGTACCAGTGAAATGCCCACCAATAATCTGGAAATAAGGTGGATTAATTAAATAGAAATAAATTAGACTAATTAAATAAAATTAACTGGGAAGAGTTGCCCATGGGAGTCTAGAAATAAGATTGCAGAATTAAGTAGAAATGAATTAGACTACTCAAATAAAATTAAATGGGAGGTGTCAGCCCATGGGAACAGCTGCTTGACTTGTAATTTAACCAGTGATATTAATATAGTATAAGAAAGAACATATTTATTATAGCAGAAAAAGTGGATCTAAGAGAAGAAATCCCTGCCAATACATGTATATCATGGTTTGGGGTAGAATACCTATTTGGGGGACATAGTGAAATCATAGCAAGGTACTCTCTTATAAACAGTTATTATCTTGTTTGCATAAAATATTCCTTAGTACTATCTACTTACATTATATACTCTATATCTGTCCTTCTAATTACTAATCTGGCTTCCTAGGATACTGGAAATAACAAGACCATTCCAGTTAAATTACACAGAAAGGAAGTTTATTACAGGATCTGGGATAGCTCACATACTGTCTGGGAGGCCCAGAGGGTTGTGCTTGAGTGCGTGGCAGCCTGAAGCAGACCTCATGGTGGGATGGCTCCAGAGACAATCCCACTACTACCACCATGGTCAAAGATATGGGAGGGGGCACAATTCGTGCTGGAAAGCAAACACTCAGTCATTGGCCACTGCTGCCTTAAAAGCACCCTCAGTGCCATCCTCTTAAAAAAAAAAAAATCAGATTCTGCACAGTGTTAGGTCAAAATCTCATGTGCATATGTCTGATTAGAAAAGTCTAGGTCACATGGCTTTTCCTTAGCTTCAAGGGAGTCTGGGAAAGCATGCTCTTGGACTACCTTGGGAGATGCCACTCATGAAGAGCAAAGTCCCCAAATATAGAAAGCGTAGCCAATATCCAACACAAGGGAAAAGCCAGACAGGTGAATTAGCCTTGTGGTCATGGGGAGGGCCATGTTCCCCACTGTAATGAATACACTGACCATTCTGTATTACTCATTGGTTTGACTACTGGAACATCTTCAATACTTCCTCTGGGGGGAGTGGAAAAGCCCACTTTCTAGACCTGCAAGGCTGTGGAATAAACTCGAGACACGGTAAACTCCTCAATCTAATGCCATGCTAAGTGAGACCCTTGCTGCCAGCCAACCAGCCAGCTTTCTCTTGGCCACACCCTCTCATTTCAAATTTTAACGGAAATGTCTTAGATCACATAAACACCAATCCCAAGGCCAAATGGCCTGACATATGAAAAGAAGAGCATGGGAACAGCTTCATGAACAAGTGCTCTTTTGATTAACATGAATCTCTTCTTTCACTGTGCTAGGTTGGGAATTCGGGGACCATGCTGGCTGGACTGATGGGTGGGTGAGGGGCCCACATCCAGGGGGGATATGGGTAGAAGTGGTTTGCCCTTGGTGCCGGCAGTATCTGTAGAGGATTTTAAAACAATAAAGGCAACCAGAAGTTGGTTTGCTTTTTGTGATCACCGTGGTAGGGCAGTTCTAAACCATGTCCGTGATAAACTACTCCTATCCCCCAAAATCTTTTTTGCTTGTCTATATTCTAAAGATTAGTAAAATTACTGTTGAGATTTAATAATATATATGTCAGTTTCAAATTCGCATGGTTTTGTTTCTTACTCTTTCGTAAGGACTGTATTCTCCATGGAAGTTAATTTGGAGAGTTCCTTCTGTAACATAGTGCATGGACTCAGTTATGTGTTTGTTTTGAGAGTAAATGTGTAACGGTCTGGAATTGTTCAAGCTGGCTTTGGGCACTGTACGTGTCTCCAACCCCTGTGATACTGCATAGTCTGTGTTTAAATAGCAGATTTAAAATAAACCATGATAGCCCAGTGAATTAAAGATGAAAGCTCAGAGCCTGAGTTATTTTAATTGTTACCCCATGGGACCGCTTGGAGATTTGGGGTTTAAAATTTAAAACAGTGACTGCAAAGCATAACACTTTTGGGCAGTAAGTGCAAATATTAGTTCTCAAACGAACTATTTTACTGAATTCTGAATAACATTCTTAAAATAGAAATTTCTTCTTTTTCAATTAATTGTTTTACACCTAAAGAACAAATATAT
This sequence comes from Neomonachus schauinslandi, assembly GCF_002201575.2. Lineage (NCBI taxonomy): Eukaryota > Metazoa > Chordata > Mammalia > Carnivora > Phocidae > Neomonachus > Neomonachus schauinslandi. Next base: position 25,378,025 of record NC_058415.1, read on the forward strand.
CAAAAAATAATGGTCATTACTCATTCAACATGAGAGTATAACTGAAACTAATTTTGTCCTATGGACAAGGGGGTGTTAAAAAATGATCTGTTCCAAGCATCAAATATACGAGGTCCTCTGTGAGGGGTGCCTCAGGTCTCTGAGAGCTGGAGGAATAATGCTGATGGTTAATATTAATTTTCACCATGACAGTGTGAGTAAGATGTGTTCAACATTGGACCCGTGGCACTCTTTCCATCATTATTGCAAATATTGTGCCTAAAACAAACAAAACATAAAAACAACAACAACAAATCCTAGCTTCTGTGTGAAGGCAAAGATCTGAGTGTCAACTTGATAATAGTAACACTAACAAAATATTGGCTGGAGGAAGTTACTTGCTTACTTGGATCCTGGTTTGTCACTGTCGCCCCTAAGCTCCCACTTTCATGAACAGTTCCCTTTACTGGGTGCCGCTTCTGGGCCAGGCCCTGTATGACACACAGACAGTCCTCATAAGGTAGATCCTGGGGTCATCCTGTTTAGCAGATGAAGAAACTCGGGAGCAGAGAGAGGAAGCAATTTGTCGGAAGGCACAGGATTAGCAAGTAGAAAGGGTTGGGAGGGAAACCTGTCTTTCTGGTTTTCCCCCTCCATTGCGCTATCTTTAAAGAACAGAAACACATCCCAGATTGTCCAATGATCATTTATAGAGTTTGCTGAAATCCTAATCTTGTGTCCATTATTCTTTTCCTGTATGCTTTGTTCAGACCCGGAGGCTGCTTTGAGCAGTGGTCACAGAGCGTGGGGAAGGGGGACAGTGCCCTGAGCTCCCTCTCTCCTCCAGGCCTGGCGCTGGGTGCTGTCCCTGCTGCCATCAATGGGTCTGTCCCATGCCAGCTTCATGGAGGTGGAAACCCAGGCGTGAGGGGGAGAGGCATCGCCTCAGGTTTCTGACCACAGATCAGCTGCTCAGACCCTCGGGCGCTTCTCCCCTGCCGAGGGCTTCTATTTCTGTCTCTACGGAAAGATTTAGACTTGCTTTGCTTTCAGGTTTCTAGTTCGGGGCTTTCCTATTATTGTTCCCCAGGGCCAGGCAGCTGTCAGGGTCTCACCTTCTGCTGAGCCCTGAGATGTCCCAGGGACTTTCAGGGAGGGAAGGGAAAAGGCAGGAGGCAGGAGTGGAGGGAAGCAGTTTGGGTCTCCCCGTCCCCAGCACCCCCTTCTTTCCCAATCTGATGAAGGACCCAGGGGCTTCTGCTGGCTGCCATTTAAATACTTTTTTTTTTTTTAATATTCTCATTCTCTCATTTCATTTTTTAGATAGGCAACACAGTCTCATGGTTCAAACATCAAAAGGTCTAAAAAGTCACCCAAGGAAGAATCTCCCTTCTACCCTGTCTGGCCTGCACCCCTGCACCCAGTGGCCCTGCATCCCACCCCAGGGAGACACTGTTGTGGTTACTTGTATGGACTTCTGGATTGGTTGCATGGGCGTCTGTGAAAATACAAGCAAATGCCATGCATATCAATGCCCAGCCCTTTCACAAAAATATGGTGGCATTCTCTACTGCACTTTTAATTTAATCCTGTACTTTTGATGTAATGAGCTTTTCCATGGGGAGATGGGAGGGAGGGGAGATGAAGAATATCTGACAGTTGTCCCGGAGATTTGTACAATTACTCAATGAATTTATAGAACAGTGAATCTGGGGAATGTTCACTGGTTCAGACTAGTAAGAATGTTCTGGACTTCTTTCTTTCTTGTTTTATAAGTTCTTTTTCTCCTTCACTCCCACCCTCCCTCCCTCCCTCCCTCCGTTCCTTCCTTCCTACCTTCCTCCCTCCCCTCCTTCCTACCTTCCTTCCTTCCTTCCTACCTTCCTTCCTTCCTCCTCCCTCCCTCCCTCCCTCCCCTCCTTCCTTCCTTCCTTCCTTCCTTCCTACCTTCCTTCCTCCTCCCTCCCTCCCTTCCTTCCTTCCTTCCTTCCTTCCTTCCTTCCTTCCTTCTTCTTTTCCTCCCTCTCTCCCTCCTACCTTCTCTTTCATTATTTCGCAGTTGGTAAATTTGCTAGGTATTTGCTACTATCTTGATCTGTCCAGACATTGTTGATCTTTGTTGCTGAGCCATAAGGTTCTCACTGAACAACTACCAAAAATGTGGTCTTATTGTACAATACTCCTTATGCCAACCAGAGACGGGTCTCTGCTGGCAGATGTCTTCCCTCAAAATGTGCAGATATGCTCCTGTCAGCTTTAGTGAGAGATTCAAAGTAAAGTTTGCTTCTTGGAATGAATCTGCCTATCAAGTGTAATTGTGCTTGGGTAAATACTCAGCAAATAAATGATTTCTGCCTCACTGATTCTGGGAATGCACACTTCGGTGATGCCAATGCAGAGGGGCCCTTTGAACTGCTCTTGTCAAAACACCATGTGGGGATTCTCCTACCAGGCCAGCATTACCCGACATTGCCAGTTCTCACTCAATATTTTAATAAACATGTTGAATGGAAATCAACTGGTTAGCTTGTGGAGCTGAACAAATTTAGGAACATGATCAATGTAGCAAGGCGAGGACAGGGTGCGAACTCCTCCCCATTTCCTGTAGACAGGGCAATTCTCTTCTCTCTGCCCTGTGGACTGATTTCACCTGATCCAAACGTGCAAGACACCTGACTCTGGGGAGTGTTGGGGATAAATCTGCTCTTAGTCCATCCAGCCATTTGCAAATACTGTGGCAGTAATCTGAACAAATTTCTTAGAGGAGATAAATTTTACATGGTGGTTCTTTGAGTCTCCCTTCTGTGGGTAGGGCCTCCGGTAGAGCATTTGTAGACTTTCAGGCATGTTTGGATTATTACGGCTAAACGTGAAATGTGGGTGCCCAAGTCTCTTCCCTGCCTACAGCAGCTCTATGTCCCTGAGGGATTTCCAGTTTTGGGTGGTTATGAGTGGAAAATGTTGGGCGGCCTTTGGCTTTCAGTGTATTATTCAGGAGTTTCCCCCTTTTCCACAGATGCATTTTTTTGAAAAGTCACTTGATGTAGTCGGCTTCCACAGGAAGTGGTCTCCCTCACGTGGGACTTCATACTGTGGTGTTGCTGGGAAGGGGGTTTGCTGTAGTCAGTAGCACAGTTGGTGACGGTAAGACAAATGGTTCATCCCTAAGATTTCCTCCGCAATCCCCTTAGAGAGATGGGTGGACCAGCCCTATAACTCACCAGGAGTGATCCATCATGGCGGTAGATGGGTTTCAGGCTACAACACAATCTAGACAGAGAGAAAGAAGGCCAAGGAAAGGGAAGAGGATTCTCTCCTGGATAAAGGCAGAGAGGCAGATGTTAATGATTAGCTTTATTGTGGGTTCCGTGTCCCTGTGTGCATGTGAGAACTCAAGTTCTTAGGCCTCCTTCCCTCCACGCAGAGCTTTTGAGGCTCCCTGGTTTTGCCCCAGAGAGAAGGAAAAAGGCCTTTTTCTGGTGAGGTCGGGCTTTAGGTCGGGGTGGAGAATGGAGGGAAATCTGTCTTTCTCAGAGGAGTGAATCTCAGGTTTTAGACTCCCAGGGGTTCCCTCAACAATTTGTTTTCTTTCCTCTAACACCACCCTGAGGTTGGAAGGGCCCAGGTAGAGCAGAAAGCTGTCAGCTCAGGGCCCTACCCTTTAAAGCAAATAAGTTACCTTTTTTCTGGGGCCATCCATTTTTTAGTCTTTCCCACTTCCTGGAATTCTTACCCCTATCACCTGCCCCCATTCCCCGTAGTTTCTGGTGTCTTTGTGTCCTCAGGCAACTCAGGCCCCCAGTTTTCTTACTATGTGATGTAAAATGGATGTGGGCCTTGCCCTGCGTCACTGCTTCTCTCTTCCTTCTGTGCCTTAGTCCTCATGACCTCTGGGTGCCTCACTGGGGTTCAGACACTTAAATCCATATTCTTCAGAGGTCCTTGTGGCAGATGCCCCCTTGCAGATGCCCCTCACTTCAGCCTCTCATTTATATTCTGGAGCTGCTGCAGGACCCAGAGTTCCTGCTGTCATGGTAAGGTCACCCAGATCTTCCTGGTTTCAAATGTGGAAGGCTGTCCTTAATGGTTATAGTCGTTCATTTTTTCTTTTTTGTTTTTTCCTGAGCCTGGGAGGACAGCATGATAGACTAGAAAGAGCACTGGATTTGGAGCCCAGCAGGAGACGATTTGAGTGCTGGCGCCCCCACTTACTAGGAGGAGACCTTGGGTAGTTTCAGGGCTTTTGTCTGGAAAATGGAAGAATGATACCCACTTCCCAGACTTATGATGGAGGTTCAATGAAATAATGTACATCCATCCCTGGCACAAAAGAGACATGTGATAATGCTGGTTTCTTTTTCCTGCCCTTTCTTTTTACCCGTCCCTGCCCCCTTTGGCTACCACATTTTCACTGGCCTTCCCCATAGGTGGGACTTTACACAGGGAGCAGAGTCTAGCTTTCTCTGTCTTTAGAATTAGAAACAGCACTGTTGTTTGTCCCTGATAGCTGTGACCCAGCCCTCCGACGCAATTTATACGAGTTGTCATATAACCTGAGTTTAACACATATATTAAAAAGTGTCTCCTTTAGAAACAACAAGATTGGTGAGGATCTGGAGAAAAAGGAACCCTTGTGCACTGTTGGTGGGAATTCACACTTGTGCAGCCACTGTGGAAAACAGTATGGAGGTTCCCCCCAAAATTAAAAATAGAACTACCATATGGTCCAATAATTGCACTACTGGGTATTTACCCACAGAAAACAAAAACACTAATTCAGAAGGATATATGCACCCCTATGTTTATTGCAGCATTATTTACAATAGCCAAGACATGGAAGCATCCCAAGTGTCCATCAATAGATGAATGGATAAAGAAGACGTGGTATAGATATCCAATGGAGTATTATGCAGCCATAAAAAGGATGAAATCCTGCCATCTGCAGCATGGGTGGAATTAGAGAGTATGACGCTAAGCGAAATAAGTCAGTCAGAGAAAGACCAATACCTTATGATTTCACTCATAGGTGGAATTTAAGAAACAAAACAAATGAACAAAGGAAAAAAGAGACAAACCAAGAAACAGACTCTTAACTATAGAGAACAAACAGATGGTTACCAGAGGGGAGGTGGGTGGAGGGATGGGTGAAATAGGTCAAGGGGATTAAGAGTACTTTTATCGGGCGCCTGGGTGGCTCAGTTGGTTGGGCGACTGCCTTCGGCTCAGGTCATGATCCTGGGGTCCCGGGATCGAGTCCCGCATCGGGCTCCCTGCTCGGCGGGGAGTCTGCTTCTCCCTCTGACCCTCCTCCCTCTCGTGCTCTCTGTCTCTCATTCTCTCTCGCAAATAAATAAATAAAATCTTTAAAAAAAAAAAAAAAAAAAAAAAGAGTACTTTTATCATCCGAAGGAGTACAATGCACCCCGATGTTTATAGCAGCAATGTCCACGATAGCCAAGCTATGGAAAGAGCCAAGATGTCCATCAACAGATGAATGGATAAAGAAGATGTGATACATATATTCCATTGTGTATATATACACACACACACACACACACACACACACACACACAATGGAATATTATACAGCTATCAACAGGAATGAAATCTTGCCATTTGCACTGACATGGATGGAACTGGAGGGTATTATGCTGAGTGAAATCAGTCAATCAGAGATCTCACTGATATGAGGAATTCTTAATCTCAGGAAACAAACTGAGGGTTCTAGAGGGGAGGGGGTGGGGGGATGGGTTAGCCTGGTGATGGGTATTAAAGAGGGCACGTACTGCATGGAGCACTGGGTGTTATATGCAAACAAAGAATCATGGAACACTACAACAAAAACTAATGATGTAATGTATGGTGATTAACATAACATAATAAATTTAAAAAAAAGAGTACTCTTATCATGATGAGCATTGAGTAATGTAGAGAATAACTGAATTACTATATTGTACACCTGAAACTAATATAAAACTGTATGTTAACTATACTGGAATTTAAAAAACTGTCTCCTATAGACATTTCGCTTTACACAGTGATAGAAAGCCCTTCTGCCTCCAGGCAATATAAAGGAGGTTTGGCTAGGGATATACTGGCAAGCACCCTAGCTGACTTACTTGAATAGGGCAGGACATTCACTCTCCTTCGTGGCTATAGGATAATGAAGTGGTAGAAAGCACAGAGGAATTTCAGGCCATCCAGCCAGTCATGGCTTAGGATGCAGGGTGGGGGGCGCATTGATCTGATCGCCTTCCTGTCGTCTCTCTCCAGCCTGGCCTGTAGTGCCTGAGATCTACGGCCTCTACCTGGAGGGATTTGTGATGGAGACAGGCATGTGGATGCTTGGACAAAACCCAGGTCTGTAGGCATAGTCTAAAGCATGCATTCTCAATGTGGGTGATACCACTCCCAACAGCATGCAAAATGCTCCTTGGGGGACGAAACATTTTCCTGCTGTGTATAAAGCCCAAGTATGCATACAGTATCTAAACTGGCATGCAGTCTCTCTGTGATATTAAAATTGCATGAGGAATATTTAGAGAAGAAATGTCTAAAAACTCTCCTTAGGGGAGGAATAATGAAAACAAGTTTGAGAAACACTGGTCTAAGGAAGTGGTTCTCAACTTTGGTTGCACACTAGAATTACCAGAGGGGCTTTAAAAATCTCAATGCCTGGGCTGCACCCCAGACCAATCAAAACAAAATCTTCGGGGTTGGTCTCAAGGATCAACATCTTTAAAACACTCCACATAATTCCAATGTGCCACCAAGTGTGACAAGCCCTGTTGTGGATCCCTGGTACTCAGTGTGATCCACAGAGTGGTGGCATCAGTGTCATGTGGGAGCTTGTTGGAAATGTGGACTCTCAGACCTTCAGGTGACTCTTGAGCTTATTGAAGTTTGAGAAGCCCTTGGATAAATATTTATCATTAACAAAACCTCAGAGCACTTCAATGCAGCTGAATGAATGCAACATCAGCACGTTTCCAGCTGTTTGTTTCAGGACCTCATTGCTGGCCTTTGGAACAAGAGGCCTGGTGGCGGGGGGTGGCGGGGGGCCCAAGGCTGCATTTGTGCTCTGACATGTTGGGAAGCCCCACGATCCCTCAGAAGCTGAGCAGACAGCTTGTTTCCAGGAAGGGGACCAATGTGAACAAAGGGGTCAAGTCCAGTCAGCTGGAACTGAGGTAGGATCTCACCATTAAACCAGTAGTTGGCAGTTCTTGGGCAAGAAGTTGATCGTGGAAAGTGGTGTTTGGGGCCAGATTCACTTGGCAAGTCTGTGCGATGAATGAGAGCAGAAAGACTGAGAAGTTGGTAAAACTTCTGGGATCTTGTTCAGGTAATTCGGTGAGGTCTGCCACCCATGCATTTGCTCCTTCGTGTATTCACTCACTCAGCAAATGTTTATTGACTGGTCGCCATTTGGATTTGACCTGGCATTGTTGTTATGGGGGAAGAAAAGAAGGACATGACAGACCTTGAAGGGAGAGCTTTGGAAGTAAGATCCAAAAAAAGTATATGTTAAGAATTAGCTAGCTCTCATCAACTTAAAAATACTGACTTATCTATTGAAATCTATAGACACAAAAACTTCTTAAAAGATTGCAGAATAGTTTCATAAAATGTATGACTTACAATGTAAGTAAAGACTTAAATATCATCCATGTTAATTTAAACAAACAAACAAACAGATTTCTGGAGCATTTTCACTTCCTGTTTTAGATGGGCACAGGTTTGGATTAGGATCTCCCAATTTTTCTTTACTTATTGCCACAAACTCTTCCTTGATGCATTGTGAAACGTGATTAGAGGATCATAGTTCTGGTGACTCTCACTCTTCAGGTTGATTCAGGTTGTAAGCTGATATATTACTGAAACCAAATGTCTGCTTCTTGGCATTTCTGCGTCTACTTGACTATGGCAGGGATAATTATTCTTAATTGTAGTTTCATAATTTAACCAATTTAAGGTTACCAGAATAAAGCATTTGAAGCTATTATATGGCTAATGGTTTAGACATTTTCATATCTCTGTCTTCCGGGTGATAAATGTATAATGTGCTTAACTCCTCCACCAACATTAACTTCTCCCTACATTTAAAATGTTGAATTAAACAATTTAGTGTCCTTGACAGTGTAATAGATTTTGTTTAATAGGCAATGTCTAAAACTGGACCTAATTCACCTCATTTTAGTTAATGTAATTTTTCCCACAAGGGGTGTTCGATGTAAATCTATCAGACGTATACGGATCTGTGTGACCTTCTAACAACCCCTCTGGAGGTTACATAAGAATCACTCATCTCCCCATTTCAACCCTGATGGTAGGGGATGATATGAGGTGGTGAGAATGAGGCCAGATGAAGCAAGGGTATTTTGCTCATTTGTTCCCTTAATCTTAGAAAAGAAAGTATTTTCAACATCCATAAAGAAACACACAATGGACCTTAAATGCTGATACTAGGACTCATCTTTAATTTTTTTCTAGTGCTATGTATTTACAAGGTTTCATAAAATGTTCCTTAGATTTTCTTCTCAACACCATTATGAGATTGGTCAGGTCTTTTTCCCTCCGACTCTTTGAAACCACGTACAGAAAGCCCAGAAAGAGAGGACAAAAGCCCAGAAAGAGAGGACAAAAGAGGAGCATGCTTGGGCCTCTTATCAGCTAGACATTCTCCTATGCTGGGCTTTCGGTTATGAGTGTAGGGCAGCCACTCTGTGGCCAGATCGCCTGGGTTTGATACCAGCTCTGCCACTCACTAGCTCTTCGCTTCATTCATTCATTTACTCTCTCAATACACATCTCTTTGAGCATCATCTTCCAGGAGTGGTGAACTAAATGCATACTAATTATTGACCTCATGTAGTCCACAATTGCCTCTGGTGGGTGTATATCAAATGGATACAACTCTTATCTGTCAAATGGGATAATAATACCAAACTCTTGGGATCGAGGTGAAGCATAAATGAGCTGGCAGGTACTCAATAAATGGTAGCTATTTGTGACCTTTAGCAGGACCTACTGAACACCATATGGATAACCATTGCTTCAAAGTAGGATTCGATGATATTTTCTACTTTGGGCTATGAGAAACAGTGGTGGTAATTTAAGAATTAAGAAGTTAAAGTATTTCCAACTCTCAAATAAGGAAACTTTGTGGCACCTGGGTGGCTCAGTCGGTTAGGCGTCTACCTTCAGCTCAGGTCATGATCCTGGGGTTCTGGGATTGAGCCCTGCATCAGGCTCCCTGCTCAGCTGGGGGTCTGCTTCTCCCTCTCCCTCTGCCTTCCCCCCCTGCTCACACGTTGTCTCACTCTCTCTCTCTCAAATAAATAAATGAATAAATAAAAATAAGGAAACTTTATTTTACAGAATAAAGTTTACAGAATAAACTTCCCAGAGCATCTAGGTAACACTGCCCACAAAAAAGGCACTCAGTAAACTTCTACTGATGAAGAGTTTCATTCCTTCAATAGTGAGTGGGACCCAATAAAAGCTTTGAATTTGTAGATGAAATTGCTCTGTGAGGGTTCAGTGAACTAAAGGCAATATAGGATGCCTGTGATTACTGTCTGGTCCATGTTTTTATTCAGAGTGGTAAATTTGGCAAGAAACAAGAATGTAAAGTATGTTAGGTAATATCAGGAGATGAGATTGGAAAAGTGGGCAGGGTGGGGCTATGGAAGACCTCAAATGGCATGCTGAAGAGCCACTGAAGAGTATTAAACAAGGGAATGATATAATCAGATTTGTGTCTTAGAAGTAGCTCTTCAAATGTAGTAGAAGGAAGGCATGGGGGGCAGGCAGAGGTAGATTAACAAGAGCGGTGATAGGGGAAACATAAGGACTCAGGTCAACAACACAAGTGAGCAATAATGGCCTAATATAGGAGCAGAGAGGTTGGGAGGAGGGGGCAGATATTAGCGATATGAGGAATGGGGAACTAGGGTTTGGTGACTGACTTCTTGTGGGTGTAAGGGAGAGGCTAAACTCTCTGGTGACTTCTAGGCCTCTCCTCTTAATGCATAGGTAGATAAGAGATTGAATTCTATTACCTGAAAAATTGAGGCAGAGTAGGTTTTGAGAAAAAGATGATAAACTGACTTAGATGTGTCTTTGGGACCTTGAGCAAGTTGTTGATGTGTGTGGGGGAGGGTTGAAGCAGTTGAGATAAGATGTGTCCAAAGAGAAGCAACACAGGTCAAATAAAGAATCCCAGGGAACAACACATTTAAGGGATGAGAAGAGTAGGTGGAAGCAGAAGAGGAACTCGTAAGAAGCTCTGGCCCTCCCCTGGTGTCCCCAGTCTTGGTAAATGGCACCCAGTCATCCAAGCCAGAAATCCAGATGCTGTCTTTGACTTCACTTTTTCCCATATCCCATTAAAACCAAACCTTGGGAATTCAACTTCCTTAATTGTCCTGTGTCCATTTCCCTTTTCCATCCCACTGGGGCTACAAGGGTATACTCATACTACTTATAATGGTTCAAAAAGTCTAGCAGAATCATTACCTATTTTCTGATGAGGTGGCACAGACTTAGAAAAACATTACATTTCCCGGCATTTTGGCTCTGAATTTTTGAACTCAGCAGAGTAGGATTAGCTATCTCCTGCTGATCTAAAACTGGGTTTGAAAATTATATATGTCTTTAATACCAATAGTAGAGAACATTTACTTAGTGCTTACAGTGTGTTGAGTAGTGGTCTAAATATTAGGCCCAGGGGAAATCTTATTAAGTTCCCCATAGCACACTACTTTGGCCACATTCGCTATCCTTCTGTTGCTAATTTCAACCTTTTTTGTATCATGGTCATCTCTCAGACTTGGCTCTCAAGTGGGCCCAAGTAATGTAAATGAAGTAGAATGCATATAAAAGTCACATTTCCTTTTTGTAAGAAGTCATTGTGAAGATGATAATGGAAATATTAAACCCATGAACTTTTACACTGATCATCTCTAAAATATAGAGATAGGATGTATAAAATATAATATAGGAAATTGGCAAATTAAATCAGATTTTTTTTTTTTTTTTTTTGCTAACTAAAGTGAATTTGTTCACTATAAAAATGAGGACTCTTGGGCGCCTGGGTGGCTCAGTTGGTTAAGCGACTGCCTTCGGCTCAGGTCATGATCCTCGAGTCCCTGGATCGAGTCCCGCATCGGGCTCCCTGCTCGGCAAGGAGTCTGCTTCTCCCTCTCCCACTCCCCCCTCTTGTGCTCTCTCTCTCACTCTCTCTCTCAAATAAATAAATCAAATCTTTAAAAAAAAATAAAATAAAAATGAGGACTCTTTTTAGATGTTTAATGAAACAGGAAGAGATAGATGAAAATATACTTATTCTAGAAACCTTAATTAGGTTTATCTTTGGGGCATAGCAAGGTATTTGGTGGATAAGCGTGAAGGTAAGTGTGGGGAAAAAACAGTTAAAATGAAAAGAAAAGAGAAGAAAATCCAATCATCATAAAACCAAGTCATCAAGGTCAGCCCGGATTTAAGGGGAAGAGAATTGGACTCCACCTCTCCATGGCAGGAAGAGGGAAAAATGTGTGGCCATCTCCAGTTTTCCACAGTGTTCACATCAAAAACAGTGGAAATGACTAACAAGAGAGCATTTGTATGACTCCTGGCAAGTACATGTCAGAGCCCACAGCGCAGGCTCTGGTCACAATGTGCTGAGGGAATATGGAGTCAAGAGTGAGCCAAGTAAGGAGCTTTGGAGAGGTTCTTGTTCCTGGGCTGTGTGTTCGAGCGTCCAGGAGTCTTTATGTTTCCTGGTCCTATCTTTAGTCTTCGAAAGGTTTGTAATTCATGGCAGAGCAACTCCCAAGTGGATGGCACTAAAATAATTATATAGCCTTCACAGTTTTCCACCCTCATTGCCCATTTTCCCAGAGAAGCACTTTGGAAACTCACTAAATGAAACCAGCTATCCCTTCTCCTTGTCGGTGTTAAGTGTTACTTGGCGAGGGCAGATGGCCAGGGGCTACTTCCATGCCTGTGTGACTGACAGACCTGAGAGGCTGCTAGCACTTGGGTAGAATGTCACTGAACAGACTCATCAAGAGGGAAATGTCCATTAAGTGCAACATGTGCTAGGGGACACCCCCTTGCTCAAGCAAGCCATCTCCCACCCTCACCAGCTGGGCCACGGTTTCTGTGCAGAAACGCTTCAGAAAGATCCTTCCCGGAAGGCTGTGGCAGACGGGCAGCAGACATTTGCTCCCCAGCTTCATTTCTCTTGTCCTCATTTCTCCTGCTGCCACCACACTCAGCCTCCAAGGAATATATTTCCTTTTCAAGGTCAGGTCTTTTTCCTCTGTTCTGGTTTTTTTTTTTTTTAAGATTTTATTTATCTATCTGAGAGAAAGAGGGAGCACACACACGCGAGAGCACAAGTGGGGGGCGGGGCAGAGGGAGAGGGAGAAGCAGGCTTCCTGCTGAGCAGGGAGCCCCACGGGGGCCGATCCCAGGATCCCGGGATCATGACCCGAGCTGAAGGCAGATGCTTAACTGACTGAGCCACCCAGGCACCCCTTCCTCTGTTCCCTTAAGGTTAGCTGAGATAGGTCGACATCGTCTGAATAAACCTTATCAAAGAGCATAAGGAAAGGAGAAATTGTCCTAGAAAATATGAATCATATAACAAACCCAAGTTCAAATGTATAGTCAGTTTTCTAGGCCTCCAGACCAGCCCATCACCAGCTGTATACCACCGAGTAATCCGGAACATGGCGTGAGGAATCACCCAGCCGTACCCTGCCCTAATTCCTGACCCACAAAATCATATGGTGTCATAAAATGGTTGCCACTTAAACTATTGAGTTTGGGGGTAATTCATCACATAGCAGTAAATAACCAGAACAACCATCTAATCAACTGTAAGTTCCTAGACACTACTGGATTTCATTTCTTCTCTTTTCATTTTAACTGTTCTTTCCCCACAGTTACTAAGATAACTGTAGTCTAGCTCCAGAAGGCTGGGTTCAAGCTCCAACCTGCTGTTTTGTTCCTTCTCTAACTTGTTTTTCTGATTCCCAGGGAATGTGCTTATGTACCACATTATTTGGTTCTCCAGGCAAATGTAAAAGACACATTACTGCTAACAGTATTTTCCCTTTGATTTGACTTAGACCCCATGTTGTGTGTTGGCCATTGCTGTGTCCGTGGCCAGTGGCAGGGCTGTGGGGTAGCTAGGTATAGCAGGCCCGAGCTACTCGAAACAAGGCTAATTTCTTTCTGTGACTCACTAAACACACATCTTCCCTGGTTCCCAGAAAGTTGTAGGTACATGGGGGTTAGCATGGTCATTACGAGTGGGGGCTCTGGAGTCGCATTACCTGTCCACCTGATTCCAGCTGTATGACGTTTGAGCCTTAATTTCTCATCTGTAAATATAATAATACATATTTCATAGGGTTGTTGTATTAAGTGAGTAATTAGGTATAGGGTACTTTAGGATAATTCTTGCCACTAAGTCTTAAAATATGTTAGTTGTAATGATGATGAATACAGAATGCCTTGACTATGCTGTAAGTAAAGTATATGATGTAATAAGACCTTTCTGGACGTTATGTCAGGGAGGGTCAGAGCTTTTATTCCTCCAGAGAATAGCCATTTCTCCTTGCTCTGCAGAAGTAGACAGTTTTAAATAGTGTATCGCAAACTCTCCGTGGTGTGAGGGGGATGGGAAGCTGGAGGATAAGGAGGGGAAAGAAGGAACTTGACATTTAGAGTGTCTGCTTTGTGCTGAGCCTTATGAGATATATATATTTGTATATAAAATCTTATGGAACTGTCTCAGCAACAATATGAGGCATTATGGACACCTCTCCTCCCTTTACATTTAGGACACTGAGACGCAGAAAGTTTGAGTAGCTTGCACAAGTCATGTAACTAACAATGATGGGGCTAGGATTCTAACCTGGGAGTGTCAGACTGAAAATCCTGTGTTTTTCCTCCCCACCATACTGGAGAGCAGGGTTCTCGGGTGCAGTGTGGAGAGGATAAGGACCTGATGTCTATCCTGATCTAGCTGGGGAAATGATCAAACTCTCAGAATAAAGAGGGTTGGGAGAGACAAAACAAAGCAGAACAAAACACCAAAAGACTCCCACAAACACACACACGCAAACAACACTATTTACATTCTCTTCTAGCTGATGCTGTGCTGTTTTATGCTTTCTAGGATAGCACAGCACAGCGTAAGGTAGAGTAGAATGTAAATAGATTTTTGTGAAGTCCACAGTATTTGGAGTATAGTGACGGCTTTAAAAACTTGGATTCTGAAATGTCTCTTTGTTTAAAATTCACTGTTTCTTTGCCCAACTATGATATTGACAGAGGTTGGGGTGATCCAGGAGCATTACTTTTCTAAGTCAAGGTATTTTTTTTGTTTGGGGGAGTCTTTTGGTGTTTTGTTCTGCTTTGTTTTGTTTAGTTTCCTCAACTATAAAGGGAGGAGAGGTGTACAGCATGCCTCACACTCTTGCTGAGACAGTTCCATAAGATTCCAGAAAGCATTTCTCTCTCTCTCTCTCTCTCCCTCCCTCCCTCCTCCAGATTTTACAGCTCTCCTTGGAGGTTTTTCCACTCGGATGCTGTGGATCCTTTTTTTCTCCTGATTCCACCCAAGATCCAAAGCTATTTATTTTTCTGGGTGTGTCCAGAAGCTCCTGACCTTTTTGCTCAGCCTTCAGATGTTTTGACAACATTTCCTGTCAGCTAGTTTATCACAGAGATTTGGTGCATTTTCTCCCTAATACTGCTGGAAAATGTGAGAAGAACAGCCTAGTGTCATCCCAGAGAGCTCATTCACCAGCTCTCTGCATCAGAAGGGAGATGGGGCGGGGACATGATGCATGACAATACTGAGCCCCCAGAAAAATCTAGCTCTTCTTTTCATCTGGTCCACATTCTGCTCCTGGTTTCAATAAACCAGGATTTTGTAGGAAGTGAAATATACTTTTCACCATCATATAATCTTACTTGGAATGGCATTCTGGTCTACCGGGCAAATCCTTTCCATTTGCCAGTGGCCCAGAGCTACTCTCCCTGCCTCTGTGATCCTTTCCTGGACTCCTTACAAAACCCTGTTCTCTGACCTGCTTACTGCCTGATGATTGACTCTAATAATATCCATCCTAACAGAAGTGACTTTGCCCCTTAGCCCATGGCAAGCCTTGCTCTGTGCCTTCAACAAGACAGCCATGTTAGGTAACAACTCCCCAAGCTTAACTATTGAACAAGAAACACATAAGTTTTGGGATAGCAGATTAGAAATAGGCTATGGTTGTTACTTAAAATCAAATCTCAAATTCTAAGCAGTTACCAGGGATATGCGTGCTGGATAGTATGTGGATTTTTGGCAAGCAGCATCAAGCACTCACTTTGTAGCAGATGCCTCTTATGTCCCGCATCACATCCCCTTGGCCCATCTTTGATTTCATCCATAGTTTCAGTGAATAGTTTCCGGATGAGTTCGATAACGTCCCACTTCAAGAACATGCCCAGGGCTTTCTCTGATGTCCTGGCAGCCTCCTCAGCCAGCATAAAAATGCAGCCTGGAAGTGAGACTGATATTCCCAGACACAGCCCTCAATCAAATTGGGGAGGAGGCCAGGGAGTAAGTGTCCCAGATCCCCATAGCTCAGGTAGGCAATTCTAGGGGCATTTGGGAGGCGAATCGGGAGGAGGTCCTGGCAGAATTGGTGCTCTGTTGCTCCCGGGTATGACTTTGTGGATACACTCTTATTTGGGCTTTTCTTCCTTCCTGTCTCTCTGCCCTTGCTCCCATGCCTGCTTCCTGGGATCTCCTCCTGTGGTAGGCAGAATAATGGTCCCCATGTATATCCATGTCCTAATTCCAGGTACCTGTGACTGTGTTACTGGAACCTATGAATATGGCAGAGGACTTTTGCAGATGTGATTTTAAGTTAAAGATCCTGGGTTATCCAGAGAGGACAAAGGTAGTCACAAGGGGCCTTACAAGAGGGAGGCAAGAGAGTGAGAGAGAGATGTGACAATGAAAGCAGAGACGTGAGTGATGTGGCCATGAGCCAAAGAAGGCAGGAAGCCTCTAGAACTTGGAAAAGGAAAGGGATGGATTCTTTCCTAGATTCTCCAGAAGGAATGCAGCACTACTGACACCTTGATTTGAGCCCCATGTATTAGTTTCCTTCGGCTGCTGTAACAAAATTTTACAAACTAGGTGACCTGAAACAACATGAATCCATTGTCTCATTATTCTGGAGGCTGTAGGTACAAAATTAAAGTGTTTCCAGGGCCATGCTCTCTGACAACTCTAGGGGAGAACCCTTCCTCGCCTCTTCCAGCTGCTGGTGTTTGCCGGCAGTCCTTGACGTTCCTTGGGTTCTCCTTTGTCCTCCCAGTCACGTGGCCATCTGCTCCTGTGTGTGCATGTGGTCTTCTTTCTGTGCACATTTGTCTGTATTCAAAGTCTCCCTTTTTATAAAGACAGTCTTTATAATGATTAGGGTCCACCTGAATGACCACATTTCAACTTGATTACCTCTGTAAAGACCCTATTTCCAAATAAGATCACATTCTAAGGTACTGCGGGTTAGGACTTCAACATATTTTTGGGGGAGGGAGGCACAATTCTATTAAACCCCATAAGACTCACTTCAGACTTCTGACCTTCAGAATTATAAGATAAATTTGTGTTTTGTGAGCCCCTGGGTTCGCAGTAATTTGATGGAGCAGCAACACAAAATGAATGTTATTTCCCACACTCCCTGCACTTGAACCCTTATCTCTGACTAACTCTGCTTTCAGGTGTCCCTGTATACAAGGGTTGGGAGCCTGGAAACCACATTTCCTACAATCCTATGCCATGCCCCCAACATTCTGGAAACCACTTAAGTTCTGCTTCTGAGATGCATTTGCATGGATTTGAAAAATGGAAGGCAGAAGCTTTGTTCTTCTCCTCGGGCAGTGATGGCTTCCCCAGATTTGAGATTGGGCAGCAGCCTCTGGATTCCCCTGACGTTCACCAGTCTCAGGGATTTGGTAGAGTCAATAATTAGCAGCAGTTGCTTTAGCTTCCTGAACAGTGGATGGTAGAGTTATCGGACTCTCTGCAGTGGTCCTCCTGATTTTCTTTTTCTTTTTGTTTTCTTTTTTAAATTCTTTTGAGTATTTGACTTTATTTTCTTAACATTTCTAATCAAGTTTTGTTTTCTAAAGATTTTTTTTTATTTGAGAGAGAGAATGAGAGAGAGAAAGCATGAGAGGGATGAGGGTCAGAGGGAGAAGCAGACTCCCTGCTGAGCAGAGAGCCTGATGCAGGACTCGATCCTGGGACTCCAGGATCATGACCTGAGCAGAAGTCGGTTGCTTAACCAACTGAGCCACCCAGGCGCCTAAGTTTTGTTTTCTTTCATTTTGTTTTTACTTATTTAACTATATGAACTTTTTTTTTTTTTTAAATTTTAGAGGGGGGTGTAGGGGGAGAGGGAGAGGGAGAGAGACAATTTTAAGCAGTCTCCATGCCCAGTGTGGAGCCCAATGCGGGGCTTGATCTCATGACCCTGAGATCATGAACTGAGCTGAAATCAGGAGTCGGATGCTTTGCTGACAGAGCCACCCAGGTGCCCCTATATGAACTTTTAAAAATAAACTTAAGGAAATTAGCTGTTTATCAGTCATAAATGTTGCAAATATTTTCTTTTTTTTTTTGCAGTAAGAACATTTAACATGTGATCTAGCCTCTTAACACATTAAGTGCCATAATACCTATTGTTAACAGTAGACACTATGTTTTACAGTAGATCTCTGGAATTTACTCATCTTGTATAACTGTAACTTTGTACCCAGTGAATAACAGCTCCCCTGTTCCCCTTCCCCTCCATCTCTTGGTAGTCTGCATTCTGTTGTCTACATCTATGCGTTTGACGATTTTAGATGCCTCATATAAGAGAAGTCATGCAGTATTTTGTTCATTTTGAGTTCCTTGAGGCATAAAGTTAGGTTGTTTATTTGAGATCTTCTTGTTTTTTAATGAAAGGCATGTATCGCTATAAACTTCCCTTTTAATACTGATTTTGCTCAGTCCCGTAAGTTTTGCTATGTTGTGTTTTCATTTTCGTTTGTCTCGAGTAGTTTTAAATTTCTCTTTTGAGTTCTTCTTTGGCCCAATGGTTGTTCAAGAGTGTGTTATTTAACTTCCATTTATTTGGGTTTTCCCAACATTCTTTTGTTATCACCTCTCCTTTTATTTATTTATTTTTGCTTCTTAGCTGTCCTTGGTGATCTAGCCATGCCAATTCCCCCACTATTTTGCATGAGGCAAGACAGAAGTGGGTGTCTCAGCAGAGTTCTGGAATACTGGGGAAGTTGCAGGCCCACCTTGTTCTCTCCCTCACTGGAGAAATCCCGGGAGGAGGTATCTTTCTTGGGGGTGAATTGTGCTGGCTTAGGGGAGGAGTGATGTGGACAAAGTTGTTAGAGACCCAAAAGAGTGAGTCCTCTCATTCTGGGGACAAAGAAACTTCCATTTCCAAGATGTTCCAAGATGTCCTTCCATAATCTCAGGCTGCCATGAGGTCCGCTGGATTTGTCAGGGTGGGCTGGGGCTGTGCTGGTGCAGGGCTTCTGCTCATAGTGATGTTGTCTCTGTTGCATTGCTCTCTTAGCATATGGTTGGCTGCTGGTGAGAGGTCGCAAGACCTGAGATCATTGCTTTCCAAACTTTTCTTTTTAGTAACAGAACACCTAGGTTAAAAAAAATCGAGCATGTGAAATACCAACATAGAAAGCAAAAAAGGTAAAACTGCTTTGGTTGAATTCAGGGAATGAGTGCTATTTGGTTTGCCTTGCTGTGTAGAAAACAGATTTGGTACAAATGCTGGATACCATTTCCTTACTTTGAGGGCTTGGGCACATCACTTTACCTCTCTGAGACTCAGTTTACACTTTTATAATTGAGCATAGTCATATCTTCTCTTCCTGGAAAATCATGAGTTTTGGACATAGCACATGTAAAGCTCTTATCGTGGCCCTTGAAACATATTAGGAGCTTTAAAAATGGTAACTCTTATTTATCATTTATTATTATTTGTTTTATCATTTATTTATTTTAACTTACATTAGTGATTATATTATTTGTCATTGTCTTTTCTTACTTATTTATGATCATCTATTATTATCAGATGATAGGTCAGCTTAGCCCCTAGGCTATCAGGAATAAGTCACATTTGGTAAGGGAGGACAACAGAATCTCAGGGATTCCAGCAGTTAAACTGTGCCCCCAACATTGCTGCATAACAAATCATCCCAAGACCCAGTGGCTATGGCACCAATTATTTATTCTCCATGGATCTGCATTCAGCTGACCCTGGCTGGACTCTGCTTTGAGGGTCTCTTATCCTTCTTTTGGCACCAGCAGACTGACTCTCCTGGGACTAGTGGGCTAGCCTGGGCATGTTCTTTTCATGATAATATTATTACAGAGGCACGGGAGGGCAAGTCCAATCACCCAAGAAACATTCGATCTTGTTATGTGCTAACCTTCCATTTGTCCAAACAAGGCACATGCTTCAACCCGAAGCTGAAGATCAGGGAAATATACTCCCCTTCTTCAGTGGGAAGAACTTCAAAGACACATGGCAGAGAGTATGAATATGGGGGGGGGGGTGAATGATCATTGCCATTAATGCACTCTCTTTTAGGGATCATCTGGATTCAAGATGTCAGTAGAAGAAGGGGATCTCATGAAGGCCTGAGGAGGAGACAGAGATGTTGGGAGGGAACCAGAATACTGCAGTCTGGGAAGCATCTGGAGAAGGGAGATTCAAGAAGTGTCTGGTGCTTCAGAGAAGACCCACAAGGTGAGGTCAGAGAAAAGGGGGAAAATTGTTAATGTCAAATGGAAATTGTTAATGACCTTGAGAGACTATCTAAACGAACAGGCTAGTCAATTAATCCTTTAACAACCAGGCTATGCTAGCTGACCTGCTCCTATCCAGAAGTGAGTGGGAAATGTTTATTGTCTCGTTTTTTTCATCAAAGAGGGACAAACAAAACTTGAGCAAATTATAATACTGACTCCTTATTCACTACTTTTATGTGCATTTTTTTTTTTAGAGAGAGACAGAGAGAGAGTATGCCTGCTTGCTTGTGAGTGGGGAGGGAGGGGCAGAGGGAGAGGAGAGAGAGAGAATCCCAAGTAGCCTCCACACCCTGCCGGGAGCTCCAGGAGGGGCTTGATCCCACGACCCTGAGATCATGACCTGACCCGAAACCAAGAGTCTGATGCTTAACGGACTGAGCTGCCCAGGCACCCACCCCATTTTTAATGAATCTTTAATAAAAATTTAATGCATATATATGTTTTTCTGTATAAACTGTGTTTGGTGCATTAAGTCACAATAAGCTGCTAGCAAGGGGAAAAGTAGTATTTACTTCTTTAGGTTGGGTGGTTTGCTAGCACGTGCACATATATAAAGTGGAAGTGTGCTCTGAAATCCACACTTAATTAAACTAAAACAATTAAGAAAGCACAATTATTGATTAACTCAGTGAGCAAGCCCAGTGCACACATCATGCCAAAAAGATACTACCCAGGACCATCTGCACCAGTGGTGTGGTTGCAATCACAGAGCAGGCATGGATTGTGAGGATTTGGTAATCAGATTAAGTTGATCAAGGGAAAATTCTGTGATTTCACACTTGTAAAGCCTCTTAAATTAGAATTGTAGTTGGCAATCACACGGCTACTTTTCTTTGCAGTCCCCATGCCAGAAGAACTTTTCCTACTTTGATCCAGGACTCAGAGTATCTGATTTGGGAATGCAATCTGCTTACAGGATTTTGTGGCTTTGCTTGTATAATAAAAATTAAAACTTATTTTAGCTAGATAAGAAAAATCTTGATAAGACTGTAAGAGGTTTTGGAACCCTGTTTTTTTAAGTTTTCTTGACCGTTTTCTTGAAGATTCCTTGAGTTGCCATGAAATTTGCATTTTCACATTTTGAATGACTTGTACAACTTTTATTGGCCAGAGTGTATAGAAGTTACCAGAATACAAATAAATGAAAGACAGGGACATACAGGAAAGTCAACAATGCACATGAGACAGCACTTAAAACTCTGGATAGCGAGAGAATGTGCTCACTGGCCAAGGGAACTCACAGTGTGGGACAGAAACGACCATTGGCCAAGGGTGACAGTAGATACTTGTCGCATTTATTTTATTTTATTTTTTTAAAGCATTTTTTAAAAAGGTTTTATTTATTTATTTTTGAGAGAGAGAGAGAGAGAGAGAGTAAGCCCAAGAGTGGGGGGAGCAGCAGAGGGAGAAGCAGGCTCCCCGCCGAGCAGGGAGCCCGATGCGGGGCTCGATCCCAGGACCCCAGCCGGGATCATGACCTGAACCAAAGGCAGACGCTTAACTGACTGAGCCACCCAGACGCCCCTCCTATAAGATTTTTTTAATGAAAGAAATGATTTCAAAGACAAATAGTATTTTAACAAACTGTTAGGGTAGGTGTATATAGCTTTTCCCTCCTTAGGATACTGCAATTTGCATTTTCAACTGTCTTTGTCACTGATCCTGAATTCTGGACTGCTGTCAGCTCAAGAAGAACACTTGTAGATAAGCTTGTAGAAACATCCAGACAAGACCCATTTTAAGTAGGGCAAGTGAGCTGGGTTGTTACAAATCCGGAACACAGTAATGAAGAACTTACAGGCTCACGTTATGTTTGTGAATGGCTTTGGCGGAGGGGGATTTACAGGGAGGGAGCAATGGTCATGACTTCCTAATTCACACAGATCTGCGCGGGAGGAACTCTGAGTGCCGGTAAACACAAATATGCCTCTGTCCCTTTAAAAAAATCTTTTCTGTTTTCATTTATTTTTGTTTGCTTATTGGTTAAAAACAGTCACGTCAGAAAGCTATGGAGATAGTTTCAAATGCAATTCTCCCTCAATTAGCAAACAGGCTGCCCCAAACTGTTTAGATTCTTTCCTTCTAATTTATTTACTGTTGGGCTTCTCTTTTTTGAAGGAGTTCAAATGTGAATGAGTGTATTTTTGTTGGCTCATGGTTGGAGAGTAAATGGACAAGGATTTAGGAAGCTTTCGGGACTCTCTTCCCAGCTCTGCCTCCACTGTGCAAAGTGGTAGTTCCCGCCTTAGCTTATCTAAATACGCGGTTCAGAATCCACAAACTGCACCGTTTTTATGCTAATGAGTCATTACAAACCACCTGGAAAGGTGACCCCACGTAGCCATTCATCCCACTGCTGTCTTGCTCTGCTTCTGGCACTTTGTATTTCTGAGCCACAGGTGCATGGACCACAGCCTGAGGGGCTTGGGCCAGCAGCACAGACCTGGGATAGCATCCCCCTCGCAGGTGATCTCCCTTTGTTTTCCTTCCTTTTTTTTTTTTTTTTTTAAGATTTTATTTATTTATTTGACAGAGAGATAGAGAGAGCACAAGTAGGCAGAGTGGCAGGCAGAGGGAGAGGGAGAAGCAGGCTCTCCACTGAGCAGGGAGCCGGATGTGGGGCTCGATCCCAGGATCCCAGGATCATGACCTGAGCAGAAGGCAGCCGCTTAACCAACTGAGCCACCCAGGCGCCCCTCTTCCTTTGGTTTTAGAGTAAACCATCACTTTGAAAAATTCTAGCTCCGTCTTAGTGGAATTAAGGAGGAAGGTTCTTCTGTGGCTCAGAAGTTGGGAGAACATGGAGGAATTCAGTGCAGGGGCTGGGAGGCCTTGCCTTCCAGGTTCCTGGCTCGGAGCCCGGAGGCTGGGAGGACGGAGGACAGAGGAACAGGTCTTCCAGGGAGTGGGCAGTGATGGGGAGAGTCCAGCATGCTGATCCTTTCTCACATGAAGCTTCCATGTATGGTGGTAATTTAATGATGATCACTTAACATTGGTATGAAAAAGGAAGAAGCCCTTCTTCTTCAGATCTCCTTCCTGGAGCTGGTTTCATGGAAAAAATAAGGCAGCTTGTGATATTTCTGTGTTGGAGCAGATTCATTCAGGCTCACTGAGGCGAGCTGCAGCGACTTCAGGGAGAATCCTGTTCGCAGTGTTGCCTCTTGAAACTCCGCGTTCTTCTGTATCTGTCCACACCTCTCTTCTGGATTGTTGATAAAGTACAATATTTAAAAAGTAAAAATCACTATTTCCATACAAATAGGTAGTTAAGCATATGTAAAAGATTAGCTAATTAACGAGGGTCCCAGCAGGATGACAAAGCAGATACAAAGGCAGATATGGGGACTGATATTCCCATCTATGTGCATATCCATAGCTTTATCTACTACATATACACATGTGTAGTGGGTGGGATCACTGGCAAAGGACTATGCGAAATTAATACAAAACTGTATTAGATAAGCTAATACAGGGGACTATCCTGCAGGGCAATGAGCTATAAGTTTTGAAATTGTGGTCTCTACTAGACAAATTGTCATTTATTCCGTGTACAGGTTGACAAGTAACCTTACCCCATGTGGGACTATATCATAGTCAATGGGGAGTCCACGTTACAGGCCCTAGGGCAGGGTTTGGCAACTGGCCTGGGGCTGCTCTGTGTAGCCTAGGGTCACAGCCATGCCCTTTTATTTAGCCTGGCCTCTCTGGCTGTTTTCTCACTATGGTGGCCAACTGAGGAGGTGTGACAGATGTCTACCACTTGGCCTGCAGAGCTGAAGATATTTACTGCTTGGCCCTTTACAGAGTAAAGTTTTCTGACTCCTGGTCTAGAAACCGAGTCAGCAGACCCTTATGTAAGCTTCTTAAGAAATCCTCTAGGGGTGCCTGGGTGGCCCAGTCAGTTGAGCGTCCGACTCTTGATTTTGGCTCAGGTCATGATCTCAGGGTCCTGGGATCGAGCCCCAAGCTGGGCTCCATGCTCAGCACAGGGTCTGCTTGTCTCTCTCCCTCTGCTTCTGCCCCCGTTCATGCTCATGCTGTCTCTCTGTCAAATAAATAAATAAAATCTTAAAAAAAAAAAAAAGGAAAGGAATGCTCTAGAATGAACCTGAACAGAGTTCTGGCTATCTGACGGCTCTTATTCAAAATTTATTCAAAATTTCGAGATGGTCACAGTAGAGTAGTGTGCTGCTTACACCCATGATGCTGCCCCACCCGACTCACTGAAATGTTCTTCCTGTTGTGTTCACCTTTGCATCCCAAGCACATAGAAGATCTGATACATGGTAGGCACTGGACAAATACATTTGCGGAATGTTATTCATTATTTAACCAATTCTGTAAAAAAGTGACTGCTCTGAAAATTTCATTTTTGAAAATTCTATTTATTTTCAAAAACACGTCTGTTGCACAAAATCTTTGTAGGTATATATTTAAATGTATGAGCAGGTTTTATTGTGTATTCAGCGTATTAGTTGACTTTTCAGTGAATGATCACTTTCTTCATCCTTTTTTTCTTTCTGCTCCTCAGACTCGATAATTTCCACTGTCCAAGTTGGCTGCTTCTTTCTTCTGCCTGCTCAGATCTGCTGTTCAGCCCCTCTGTGGCTCTTGCTTTTCTGGGTGAGGCAGGATCTTCATGCCCTGATAATGCTTCTGGTTGGGTCCCTTGTGTCCTCACGGGTCATTTTGTTTCGAGCCCCTTTGCTAGACACAACCACTTCTTCTGGACCCTTCTGTGTGGGCCTGCTCTCTGCACCGCCCCGGCACACCACAGGTTGCCACTTGGTTCCTCCCCTGCTTCTGCCAGAAGCTACCCCTCCTCCACCTCAAACTTCCCAGAAAGATGGCATTTTGTGGAAAGGTGGGAAAGGAGACCCAGCTTTCTTCCTGTCTTATTTGTTAGAGAATATCAAAGCTGTGTGTGCGTCTCCTGTCTCCATGTCTTAGAGAGCTCCATCGAGTGCCATTTGCAGTGTTTACTTTTGCTGTGACTTTCCCTTCACACCCACACACTCACACACCCGAATCAATTTCAGACACAGATTAAGGTTTGGAGACACATCTTGGTAACAATGCTATTCTAACTATTTACACAAATTCTAACTATTCTAACTATTTAATTCTATCTTAAATGCTAGGCTTTTCCACCAGCTCAAGCTTGTCTCAATGTCCTTTTCTTAAGAATTCTTTCCCACAGGGGCGCCTGGGTGGCTCAGCCGTTAAGCGTCTGCCTTTGGCTCGGGTCATGATCCCAGGGTCCTGGGATCGAGCCCCGCATCGGGCTCCCTGCTCGGCGGGAAGCCTGCTTCTCCCTCTCCCACTCCCCCTGCTTGTGTTCCCTCTCTCGCTGTGTCTCTCTCTCTTTCAAAAAAAAAAAAAAGGCGCCTGGGTGGCTCAGTCGGTTAAGCGACTGCCTTCAGCTCAGGTCATGATCCCAGGGTCCTGGGATCGAGCCCCTCATCGGGCTCCCTGCTCCGCGGGAAGCCTGCTTCTCCCTCTCCCTCTGCTCATGCTCTCTATCTATCTCTGTGTCTCAAATGAATAAATAAAATCTTTAAAAAAAAAAGTTCTTACTCTTTCTGGGGGCGCCTGGGTGGCTCAGTCGTTAAGCGTCTGCCTTCGGCTCAGGTCATGGTCCCAGGGTCCTGGGATCGAGCCCCACATCATGCTCCCTGCCCAGTGGGGAGCCTGCTTCTCCCTCTCCCACTCCCCCTGCTTGTGTTCCCTCTCTCGCTGTGTCTCTCTCTGTCAAATAAATAAATAAAATCTTAAAAAAAAAAAAAAAAGAATTCTTTCCCACAAAACTTTTTAGGCCTTGATGGAATAGAATTTTCTGGAAGCCCTGCTGGCTTATCAGACAGGTCTCCCCGAGCACAGAACAAGCTGACTACACCTTCCCTGTCCTTCCATCCACCTGAGCAGCCTGAACATCCAAGGACATACCTTGCTTTCCCTTAGTTTCCATCAGGCTTTATTCAGACCATCTGGGAGCATCAGTGACTCATTCAGTACAGCGGAGAGCCTGTTTGTATTGTAATTAACTCAACTTATTTAACATATTTTAATGTATTCAAGGTTTCATATGGTTGCTATGTTTGCTCAGAGACCATATTTAGGAACACAGTATATCTGTGTGTGCATATTTGTCATGTCCTGACGGGTCATATTGGCCAGAAGAAGAGGGAACAGCGGATCGTGTTTAGGCAAAGATTTGGTTCCAGGCCATCAACTGCCACTTGCAGGGGGAAAATGTATGCCCATAAATAAGTACAAATAGGTTATGAATTTTAATCCATGATGATGAATCTATAGATTTTACATTGAAAAAGTAAAAAAGACCTCATATGAAAAATAAACATTAGCGAAAGGCTTTTCAAAAGACTTTTGAAAAGAAAAGTTAACAATTCTATCTTAAAGCCAACCCTGCGAACAGTATTTATATAGCATTTAGCATGTGCCAGGCACTGTTTTAAGCACGTTGCAAATATAAATTCATTGAGTCCACCGAAGAGCCCTGTGATGTAGGTAATTTTAGGTGTTATTCCTTAGGTCACATCTAGACAGGCTCTCCTGCTCTTTTGCAAATATGCACTTTTGTTTAGAGAAATGGGCCATGACATTTATTTTCCATTAAAATATATGTATAATTTCAAAATATGTCTGCAGATCATGATTTTATCCATCAGCGATCAGTAAATTAATGCGCTATTTTTCTAGTCATGATTTGCAAACCAGTGGATTGTTGACATCATGGTTCTCATAAGTTTCTTAGCAAACTTAAAGGGTTCATAAAATAATTTTATATTTGTCTTAGAGAAGAGCAAATATCAGGATAATCCATCATTTTTTCAGATTAACTGAGCTAACGAAGAGAGTCGACATCAATTAAATAAGCAGTTGGAAAGAGAGCAGAATCAACATGTGACTTTCCATTAGTTGACCCCTCAAAACCTGTTCATGTACACGGGCCAGCTGAAAGACACAAGCCATCCCACATATTCATACATTATTCATATGCATCATTTCTTATATATAGTTAATGGCACGCATATGGCCTGGATTTTCTGGTTTGCTAACTATTCTGCCCTCATAAATATACCCGTGATTGTTAAACCACATGCCCTGATTTTTGTTTCAGAAGCCGTGGCCACTATATGATGGAACACTATTAGGTGTCAGCGTAATTAAGGCAAACCAGAAACGTTTCCCGCAGTAATCATTAATTCTTTAAAAACACGAAACAGGAAGCAAAATCTCCTTTGAAGCCTAAGCCGCAATATGCAAAATATTTAGGGTCAATGTTTCTGAAATAGGACCCTACAGGGGTGCCAGAAGATGTCCCCTGTGAGGATAGAGGGATAAGGGGCATGAGAAATGAGCGGGTGCTTGCTTCATGAGTCCAAAGTTACTCCAAAACTCAGGCAGCGTGTACGAGGCGGCTTTTGTCTTTAAAAGAAAATTTGGCCCCCTTTGCAGATTCACTTCTTATCATCTTTTCAGATGACAAATATCTTTGGCAATTCCACAAATACGCCTTCTGCAAGATAAAACATTAAAGTGCCACAAAGAACAAAAACAAGCACAGGACCAGATACATTCTAGAAGCATGTATCATTGGGCACGTTCATTTCCATCTCTGTTCACCTGGTAAGCCAGGTGGTAGAAATATACGTTTACCTCCTTACATATTACCAAGAGTAGAGAGTAAATGTTGGGTGTAGGGGTGCAGGAGAGGCAGGCCGAGATGGGTTTGGGTTCTGACTCCACCAGATCATCAGCCTTGGTTCCACCGGGTCACCCGCATGTTATTTAACCATCCACAAATAGCTGAGAGGAGGAGAGATAGGAATCAGGGAGCATCCCCCTTGAGTACTTTCCCTTAGAAAAAGCTTTTTCGGTAACCCTAAGCTAGTGGGTGAATGTGGTCATTGCTAAGTCCTGATGCATTCCTTACATTTGGAAGCAGGGAGACAGTGAGCCCCGGGGAGCGTGATTCACCAATGGGGAGCACTTCCAAAGTGCCAGGCACTGTTCTGAGTGCCTTCCGTGGACCCATCCGTGGCAACAGAAGTCAGGTTTCAGCACTGGTGTGATAAACATCTTGGATCTCCTTCAGAGAAGGACACTAAGGGGTGATGCTTCTTCGGGCTCCTCCCCACCTGCCAGGGGCTCCCAGGGCGACTTCTTACAGGAGCTGACGGTGGCCCCGATTATTGTTAGTGGAACTGAATGAGAGGCTGTCTACTGGGTATCTGCACAGAGTTGCTGCCCAGTGAAAACAAGAAGAGGAAACAGTTCTTGAGTTACCATGAGATATCCTGAGAGATGTTAAAGTTCATGGGTTGGATTAAATTCTGTAGCAAAGCCCAGAAGTTTCCAAGCCTAGAGTTTCTTTGCCTAGTTAAACTACGCTTTCTTCTTTTTATAGTCCTCAGTATAAATTGCTTTATGATTTTTTTCCAACCCTAAAGTAAAAAATGTTCATTGGTTAAAAAAAAAAAAAGATAATCAGAAAAACATAAAGAAGAAAGGGAAAAGTCCCTGTAATCTACCACTGAGAGAGCACAGATTTGAAAATTTCACTGTTTATCCTCTCGGACTTTCTCCTCCATGCATTTATAGGCATATACAAATACACATACTAGATAAAAGTTTGGGGGAAATGGGTCAGGCTATACAAATCCTGTTTCCCTCCATGTTTTCAGTTAATACATTGTGGACATTTTTGCATGTCAGTAGACCTGGTTTCACCTCTTTATTTTTAATCATCACAAAGTGCTTCATCATGTGTATGTTTCACGATTTACTTAAAAGTACCACTACCGGATGACATATAGGGTTGATTTATTTACTGATTTTGATTTATTGCTATTTATTTTTTGATTTATTGCTATTTATTTTTTGATTTATTGCTATTACAAAGAAGACTGGGAGGGTTAAAGGCACATCCATATACATGCGACCATTGAACAATATGGGTTTGAATTGCATGGGTCCACTAACAGGCAGATTATTTTTTGATAAAAACTGTTGTGTACTGTATATGTATTTTCTCTTCCTTATGGTTTTCTCAATAACCTTTTCTCTAGCTTACTGTATTGTAAGAATACAGTCTACAGTACATATAACATACAAAATATGTGTTAATCGATGGTTTATGTTATCAATAAGGTCAACAGTAGGCTATTAGTTAAGTTTTTGGGGAGTACAAGTTATACGTGGATTTTTGACTGCATGAGGGTTGGGCTCCTAACCCCTGTGTTGTTCAAGGGTCAACTGTACTTCTGTTTGATTATTTCCTCAGAATAAATTCCTAGAAATAAAACTCTTTGATCAAAGAATATGTCCACTTTTAAGAATTTTAATGTTTTGTGTCAATTTCCACCTCCCTCCCCCCAATCCCCTGGAAATTGTACTGTTTTTACTGTCGACAACCTGGTAAGATATTTCCCCATGTAGTTGTCAACAGTGGGTTCAGTAATGCTGGATATTCACTCAAATTCTGACCAATGCGGTAAGTAAAACAAACAAACAAATACATAAAATGGCATTTCATTGTTTTAATTTACATTTCCTTGTTCAATACTAAAGTTGCATTTTTCTCTTAGGTCTCTTTACTAGTCACTTGTATTTCCTCCTTTGGGAAGTGACTGATCATGCCCATTTCCCATTTTCCTTTTATTTTTGGATATATGCTTTTTATATATTAAGAACTATGAACTCTTTGTCATAGATTATGTTAAAACTGTTTTTCCTATTTGTTGTCTTAGACTTATTTATGATTTTTCTAACCATACAAATATTTACAATATGTCAGGTTTTCCCTTTAGCTTCTGCATTGATCTCAAGCTTATAAAGATCTTCTAAGATTATAAAAGCATTTACCTATGTTAATTTTACCTTAAAAATTTAATCTACCTGGAATTTATTTTGGTACATGACATAAAGGACTGATCTAGCTAGTGTGGTTATTTTTTCACTAGTTAATTCAATTTTTTTTGTGTGTGTGTGCTTTGGAAATGTTTAATTTTTTTTAAGCAAGGATGGAAAAAACCAAGATGTCGTAGTTTCTAGGCAAGAATGAAGTCAAGGACCATTCACAGCATTAGAACCACATGCTGTTTTCCCATTGGCAGTGCTGAATTCCTAAACTGTCCATCCTGTTCTTATCTGCTTTGTCACCAATGCCACCTTTCTCTAAAATCTGGAAAAGTTTTCTTCTTTGATCAAAGCCTTGGTGTGGCCACGGGAACATCATGCTCCCCCTAACAATTAAATTGATATGTCCTTGGCACCAGTGAAAAAATGAAGATAGCAGAAAATCTTTCTTCTGAGTCTCATAGAAATGAAGCAATGAAACAGAAAACTGGCCCAAGCCCAAGTTGAAAAACCTTGTGGGAAGGAGAGCTCACCAGGCTACAGAGAGTGGTGAAGGCTGTCTTTGTGCCGCATCACGGCACACACCTCATTAACTGTCATGGCGGCCAGTTGGGTGGGTCTCAGCTTGTCCCAAGGCCTGTATCAAGTTCAGGATGTCTGGAAACATCAAACTTGGAAGGAGATCACACACACCCCTGCCTGATGTAATGGAGTGGCAGCCCTTGTTGGGAAATTCTCTCTCGTATCCAGCTGACTTAGGTTCATTGAATTTAGCGGGGTCCCCTCTGAAAACAGGTGCCTGCTGCTTGCTCTTCTCTGCTCTGTGGGCAACGAGGTCTCAGACATTGTCCTCCACGTTCCTCCTCTTTCACAAGAGAAGTTCTCTTTATTTGGATAAAAGAGCCTCATGATCTGAAATGAACATGAGAGGAACAACAGGGTTGTAGCACCAGACTTTCCAGAGGCCCTGGCAAAACCTTTTCTTTTTTTTTGAATAGAGGATAATAAAAAACATCGAATGTGCCATACCTTTTCTTGTCTCTGTTTAACAAATAGAACCTTGTTGATTAATTAAATTCTAGTCTAAATTCTGTTGCAGAAGAATGTATATTATCTGTACATGGTATTCATTTATTCAGCTATCAATCAAGCAATGTTTATTGAGCATGTATTATGTGAAAGGACAGAAATTAGGATTTGTGTCTGTCAGGTACTGTGCTAGGTGCTTTTAAGCTACTGTCTCATGTCATCTGCATGAGAATTTTATGAGAGAGGTATTACTGTACCCATGCGACATGTGGAGAAACCAAGGCCTGCAGAGGTTAAGTGCTTTGTCCAAAGACGCTCGTCAGGCGTGTGCGGAACCTGATTTAAATGTACGTCTCTAAGAGTTCATGGCCCATTTGTTCTTACTCTAGCGGTGACTCTTCTTTTGAAAATTATCTTCATGGGCGCCTGGGTGGCTCAGTCGTTAAGCGTCTGCCTTCGGCTCAGGTCATGATCCCGGGGTCCTGGGATCGAGTCCCACATCGGGCTCCTTGCTCTGCGGGAAGCCTGCTTCTCCCTCTCCCACTCCCCCTGCTTGTGTTCCCTCTCGGGCTGTGTCTCTCTCTGTCAAATAAATAAATAAATTCTTAAAAAAAAAAAAAAGAAAATTATCTGCTTATTTCCAATTTGATTGCTTTATTGGTGGAGAACATGACCTATGGGATATCTATTCTTTGAATTTTTTGAGGCCCCCTCTGTGACCTAGAACATGGTCTGTTGCTATAATTATTCCACGTTTACTTGAGGAGACGGTATGTACTCTGCTAGTGCGGGGTTCCGTATATCCATTAGATCAACCTTGTTAACTTGGTTGTTTAAAACTTCTATATCTTTACTAACCTTTGGTCTGCTTCATCTGTCAGTTTCTATTAGAAATGTTAAAATCTCCCACCGTGATTATATATTTGCCAAATTTTTCTTGTCATTTTTTTTAGTTTTGCTTTATATGTATTTTTGGCTCTGCTCTTAGTTGCATACAAATTCATGATTTTTATATTTTCCTTATAGATTGTTCTAGTCATCATTATGTGGGATTCCAAATTATCTCTCTTAATGCTTTTTCCCTTAGCTTCTATTTATCTAATCCAAATATTGGTATGCTAGCTTTATTTTGTCTAGATGTTTGCCTGATGTCTATCTTTCTGTCTATATCTATCTATCTATCTATCTCTATCACCTATCTATCTACCTATCTATCTATCATCTATCATGATAGATACATGCAAAATGAGATGATAAAAAGAAAAATATAGTGTGAATAATATATAAATATATATTTTATATAAAATTTATGAATATCTAATATCTATATAGTATCTAATACATATATTTTCTATCACCTCATTTTATACCTTTCTGTGTAGTTTTTTTTTTTAAGATTTTATTTATTTATTTGACACAGAGAGAGAGAGCATGAATGGCAGGGAGGAGCAAGGGGAGAGGGACAAGCAGACTCCCCGCTGAGCAGGGAGCCCGATGTGGGGCTCGATCTCAGGACCCCGGGATCGTGACCTGAGCCAAAGGCAGACGCTTGACCGACTGAGCCACCCAGGTACCCCCCTTCTGTGTAGTTTTGTCTTAGGTATGCTTTTTTGTAACCAGCACAGATGTTTTATTTTTAATGCATTCAGACAAATGCTGTCTTTTAATAGCAAGTTTCACAGTGAGCACTCTTGGGCTGGACTTCGTTTTTGCCACCTTATTTCATGCTCTTTGCCACTCTTTTACTTTGTTTCTTTTCTCTCCTTCCCTGTGTCTGAATGGCTGACAAACTTTCCTACCTTCCCCTTTGACTTCTCTGCTTGTTTAGAAGCTAAAGATCGTATTCCCCTTCTTTGAGCGGTTACCCTTCACGTTGGAACATACCTCCAGCAATACAGCTTTCTAATACTAGGGAGGGTTTTGTTGTCTTCCTGTCCCGCCGCCAGAGGTGACATGAATCCATGTGCTGGAATAAGTCAGTGACTGTCAGTCCATGTTGGTATTTTGTCTGGACTTTTGGTTTTCCCTTCTGTACCGTCTCTATCCACACAGCTATCTACGTATGTATTTCACAGTCCGTCTCTCTGTTTACCTATCAATTTTTCTCTCCCTCTTCTTGCCTGCTCCCTTGGTATGGCTCCATCTCTGCTCATCTCTTCTGTTTCTGGTCCACAGACATGTTCATCTTGGGTTGGTATCTGGCTGTTACTTCTTTGCTTTACTTAAAAAACAAACAAACAAACAACTCCCCCTGTACTGTGTTGGGAGTCTCAAAGGTATGTCAGGACTTGAAGTGACAGAGCTATCCTGGCTGGGATTCCTCAGCACAGTGCCTGGTGGT
Source organism: Neomonachus schauinslandi (assembly GCF_002201575.2). NCBI lineage: Eukaryota > Metazoa > Chordata > Mammalia > Carnivora > Phocidae > Neomonachus > Neomonachus schauinslandi. The sequence goes on from NC_058415.1 coordinate 25,411,180, forward strand.
CTTAGGAGGAGCCCTCTGATTGAAAAGTGAAAGTCTTCTGTTGTGTTTCTTATGTGTGAATGACTCCCGATTCTACAGTCCTTTATTTTTACCTGTGACCATGGGGTATTTACTGTCAGGGAAGTCTTTGGCACAAACCACAGCACTGTAAAAATTACAACAAGATGCCCAGCAGGGGCAGCCCTGCATCTTGCAAGTGGAGATCAGATGGCATTGCAGTCTCTGCTCACCCCTCCGGCAGGTGCCTTTGTGAGGTACAGAACCCGAATCCCCCTCTACGGTGGTTCTGTTCCTAATAAGTGAGTTATTAAGGGTTATTAATACTTTTCATAGTGTTTATAAACCACAATTACCATATTGTTAGAACTTACTGATGTCATTTTCAGAATTCTTATCCAAAAGCCTGGTTGCTATGCATTCAAGCAGTTTTTCCCATTCCCAGGCATGCACCGATCGTCATAATTCTCCTGGCGCTTGGGACCTGGTCAGAGAAGTTTGATATTTCTTACAGTAGATTATACTCTGTGTTTTAGGCAGGACTCTGGAGGGATCCCAGATCTTTTGTCATAATTTTTATTCCTTTATATTATACCCTAAAAGTGAATCACCAGAATACCCTCAGTGTTTTAATGGAAGCTCACAGTAATAATCAATAACCAAGAGAACTGCAGAAGACTAATAGATATTAACAGAAATGTACTGGTAAGTGTCTAACAGTTGGCTTTCTGAAAAGAAAAGCCTTGATTTGTTTGTATTTTTCCAATTTTAGTAGTACAAATTCTTCACTATGGCAGATTTCAAGCGATCTCTGCATCGATATCACTGAATACGGAGCTGGGAAGAGATCCATCTGACATTGTCTCCGGCACCCCACTAGATCACACTGCATGAGCATCACATAAAAGAGGTCATTGCTATGTGTATTCCAATTTCTAGTGATAATTTTGAAACCAGATTTTCCCAGTTCGAAGAATAATCCATCCAAACAAGTATCTGGCAGGTCAACAGTGGCCCCAAACTTAGTCTTGTGTTGAGCATGGACGAGTCAGTCGCCGCAGGAGAGAGCGGATCTGAGGGGCAGATGACAAATCCTGTCTATAAATTCTTTTCTCTGAGGCCCATAAGGACGAGTGGCTCCTACTCTGGAGATGTACTTTGAAGAGGATATCTCACTTGTATTTAGAGATTTGCAAGTGGTTTTCAAAGATATTATTGTGGACACTTGCTTGTTTTCCATTTTTCCAAGGTGCAGTGTCCTTTGTCCATTGGAATTTGGGGTCTTTGCTTTGCTCATCTTACCTCCACCTGACAATTGTTTGCCTTTCAAGAGCTGATCCTGCAACCAAGTATGTTCAGTTTTTATGGTTCATTTATTTGCTATGACACTCAGTCTTATAATCTGGTATAATACTTTGGCATTCATGGCTACCTTAACTCATCAGTGTATTCCTTTTGGAGTTATGATGGAATGATAAATTTTACTTTTTTTCTTTTCATTTGAGAATGTCATAGCCTTTTCCTAAACTGAAGTGAACATTGATGTTACTTATTGACAGTATTTTGCATTACTTAACAAAGTGACAGCCTGGAACCCATTATTTACTCCACTGAATTTTTAAAAAAATTTTTTTATTGTATGTTAAGCACCATACATTACTTCATTAGTTTTTGATATAGTGTTTCATGATTCATTGTTTGTGCATAACACCCAGTGCTCCATGCAGTACGTGCCCTCTTTAATACCCATCACCAGATTAACCCATCCTCCCACCCCCCTCCCCACTAGAACCCTCAGTTTGTTTTTCAGAGTCCATCGTTTCTCATGGTTCGTCTCCCCCTCCGATTTCCCCCCCTTCATTCTTCCCCTCCTGCTATCTTCTTCTTCTTCTTTTTTTTTTTTTCTTAACATGTATTGCATTATTTGTTTCAGAGGTACAGATCTGTGATTCAACAGTCTTGCACAATTCACAGCGCTCACCATAGCACATACCCTCCCCAGTGTCTATCACCCAGCCACCCCATCCCTCCCACCCCACCCCCCACTCCCGCAACCCTCAGTTTGTTTCCTGAGATTAAGAATAACTCATATCAGTGAGGTCAATGATACACGTCTTTCTCTGATTGACTTATTTCGCTCAGCATAACACCCTCCAGTTCCATCTACGTTGTTGCAAATGGCAAGACCCCATTCCTTTTGATGGCTGCATAATATTCCATTGTGTATATATATATATATATATATATATATATATATATATATATATCACATCTTCTTTATCCATTGACCTGTCGATGGACATCTTGGCTCTTTCCACAGTTTGGCTATTGTGAACATTGCTGCTGTAAACATTGGGGGGCACGTACCCCTTTGGATCCCTACATTTGTATCTTTGGGGTAAATACCCAGTAGTGCAATTGCTGGGTCGTATGGTAGCTCTATTTTCAACTTTTTGAGGAACCTCCATACTGTTTTCCAGAGTGGCTGCACCAGCTTGCATTCCCACCAACAGTGTAGGAGGGTTCCCCTTTCTCTGTATCCCCGCCAACATCTGTCATTTCCTGACTTGTTAATTTTAGCCATTCTGACTGGTGTGAGGTGGTATCTCACTGAGGTTTTGATTTGGATTTCCCTGATGCCGAGAGATGTTGAGCACTTTTTCGTGTGTCTGTTGGCCATTTAGATGTCTTCTTTGGAAAAATGTCTGTTCATGTCTTCTGCACAGTTCTTGATTGGATTCTTTGTTCTTTGGGTGTTGAGTTTGATAAGTTCTTTATAGATTTTGGATACTAGCCCTTTATCTGATATGTCATTTGCAAATATCTTCTCCCATTCTGTCGGTTGTCTTTTGGTTTTGTTGACTGTTCCTTTTGCTGTGCAAAAGCTTTTTTTCTTGATGAAGTCCCAGTAGTTCATTTTTGCCCTTGCTTCCCTTGCCTTTGGCGATGTTTCTAGGAAGAAGTTGCTGTGGCTGAGGTCAAAGAGGTTGCTGCCTGTGTTCTCCTTCAGGATGTTGATGGACTCCTGTCTCACATTTAGGTCTTTCAACCATTTGGAGTCTATTTTTGTGTGTGGTGTAAGGAAATGGTTCAGTTTCATTCTTCTGCATGTGGCTGTCCAATTTTCCCAACACCATTTGTTGAAGAGACTGTCTTTGTTCCATTGGACATTCTTTCCTGCTTTGTCAAAGATGAGTTGACCATAGAGTTGAGGGTCCATTTCTGGGCTCTTTATTCTGTTCCACTGATCTATGTGTCTGTTTTTGTGCCAGTACCATACTGTCTTGATGATGACAGCTTTGTAATAGTGCTGGAAGTCCGGGATTGTGATGCCGCCAGCTTTGCTTTTCTTTTTCAACATTCCTCTGGCTATTCAGGGTCTTTTCTGGTTCCATACAATTTTAGGATTATTTGTTCCATTTCTTTGAAAAAAGAAATGGTATTTTGATGGGGATTGCATTGAATGTGTAGATTGCTCTAGGTAGCACTGACATCTTCCCAATATTTGTTCTTCCAATCCATGAGCATGGAACATTTTTCCATTTCTTTGTGTCTTCCTCAATTTCTTTCATGAGTATTTTATAGTTTTCTGAGTACAGATTCTTTGCCTCTTTGGTTAGATTTATTCCTAGGTATCTTATGGTTTTTGGTGCAATTGTAAATGGGATCGACTCCTTAATTTCTCTTTCTTCTGTCTTGTTGGTGGTGTATAGGAATGCCACTGATTTCTGTGCACTGATTTTATATCCTGCCACTTTACTGAAGTCCTGTATGAGTTCTAGCAGTTTTGGGGTGGAGTCTTTTGGGTTTTCCACATAAAGTATCATATCATCTGCAAACAGTGAGAGTTTGACTTCTTTGCCGATTCAGATGCCTTTGATTTCTTTTTGTTGTCTGATTGCTGTGGCTAGGACTTCTAATACTATGTTGAATAGCAGTGGTGATAGTGGACATCCCTGCCATGTTCCTGACCTTAGGGGGAAAGCTCTCAGTTTTTCCCCATTGAGAATGATATTCGCTGTAGGTTTTTCATAGATGGCTTTTATGATATTGAGGTATGTACCCTCTATCCCTATACTGTGAAGAGTTTTGATCAAGAAAGGATGCTGTACTTTGTCAAATGCTTTTTCTGCATCTATTGAGAGGATCATATGATTCTTGTTCTTTCTTTTGTTAATGTATTGTATCACGTTGATTGATTTGCGGATGTTGAACCAACCTTGCAGCCCAGGGATAAATCCCACTTGGTCATGGTGAATAATCCTTTTAATGTACTGTTGGACCCTATTGGCTAGTGTTTTGGTGAGAATTTTTGCATCCATGTTCATCAAGGATATTGGTCTGTAATTCTCCTTTTTGATGGGGTCTTTGTCTGGTTTTGGGATCAAGGTGATGGTGGTCTCATAAAATGAGTTTGGAAGTTTTCCTTCCATTTCTATTTTTTGGAACAGTTTCAGAAGAATAGGTATTAATTCTTCTTTAAATGTTTGGTAGAATTCCCCTGGGAAGCCATCTGGCCCTGGGCTCTTGTTTGTTGGGAGATTTTTGATGACTGCTTCAATTTCCTTAGTGGTTATAGGTCTGTTCAGGTTTTCTATTTCTTCCTGGTTCAGTTTCGGTAGTTGATACATCACTAGAAATGCATCCATTTCTTCCAGATTATCTAATTTGCCGGCATAGAGTTGCTCATAATATGTTCTTATAATTGTTTGTATATCTTTGGTGTTGGTTGTGATCTCTCCTCTTTCATTCATGATTTTGTTGATTTGGGTCCTTTCTCTTTTCTTTTTGATAAGTCTGGCCAGGGGTTTATCAATCTTGTTAATTCTTTCAAAGAACCAGCTCCTAGTTTCATTGATATGTTCTACTGTTCTTTTGGTTTCTATTTCATTGATTTCTGCTCTGATCTTTATTATTTCTCTTCTGCTGGGTTTAGGCTTTATTTGTTGTTCTTTCTCCAGCTCCTTTAGGTGTAGGGTTAGGTTGTGTACTTGAGACCTTTCTTGTTTCTTGAGAAAGGCTTGTATTGCTATGTACTTGCCTCTTAGGACTGCCTTTGCTGGATCCCAAAGATTTTGAACAGTTGTGTTTTTATTTTCATTGGTTTCCATGAATTTTTAAAATTCTTCTTTAATTTCCTGGTTGACCCATTCATTCTTTAGTAGGATGCTCTTTAGCCCCCATGTATTTGAGTTCTTTCCAACTTTCCTCTTGTGATTGAGTTCTAGTTTCAAAGCATTGTGGTCTGAAAATAGGCAGGGAATGATCCCAGTCTTTTGGTACCGGTTGAGACCTGATTTATGACCTAGGATATGATCTGTTCTGGAGAATGTTCCATGGGCACTAGAGAAGAATGTGTATTCCATTGCTTTGGGATGGAATGTTCTGAATATATCTGTGAAGTCCATTTGGTCCAGTGTGTCATTTAAAAGTCTTTATTTCCTTGTTGATCTTTTGCTTAGATGATCTGTCCATTTCAGTGAGGGGGGTGTTAAAGTCCCCCACTATTATTGTATTGTTGTCAATGTGTTTCTTTGCTTTTGTTATTAATTGCCTTATATAATTGGCTGCTCCCATGTTAGGGGCATAGATATTTACAATTGTTACATCTTCTTGTTGGAAAGACCCTTTAAGGAGGATATAGTGTCCTTCCTCATCTCTTATTACAGTCTTTGGTTTAAAATCTAATTCATCTGATATAAGGATTGCCACCGCAGCTTTCTTTTGGTGTCCATTAGCATGGTAAATGGTTTTCCACGCCCTCACTTTCAATCTGGGGGTGTCTTTGGGTCTAAAATGAGTCTCTTGCAGATAGCATATCGATGGGTCTTGTTTTTGAATCCAGTCTTATAGCCTGTGTCTTTTGATTGGGGCATTGAGCCCATTTACATTCAGGGTAACTATTGAAAGATAGGAATTTAGTGCCATTGTATTGCCTATAAAGTGACCGTTACTGTTTATTGTCTGTTTTCCTTTCTGGTCTATGTTGCTTTTAGGCTCTCTTTGCTTAGAGGACCCCTTTCAATATTTCTTGTAGGGCTGGTTTCGTGTTTGCAAATTCCTTTAGTTTTTGTTTGTCCTGGAAGCTTTTTATCTCTCCTTCTATTTTCAATGACAGCCTAGCTGGATAGAGTATTCTTGGCTGCATATTTTTCTCGTTTAGTGCTCTGAAGATATCATGCCAGTCCTTTCTGGCCTGCCAGGTCTCTGTGGATAGGTCTGTTGCCAATCTAATGTTTCTACCATTGTAGGTTACATATCTCTTCTCCCAAGCTGCTTTCAGGATTTTCTCTTTGTCTCTGAGACTCGTAAGTTTTACTATTAGATGTCGGGGTGTTGACCTATTTTTATTGATTTTGAGGGGGGTTCTCTGTGCCTCCTGGATTTTGATGCCTGTTCCCTTCCCCAAATTAGGGAAGTTGTCTGCTATAATTTGCTCCAATATACCTTCTGCCCCTCTCTCTCTTTCTTCTTCTTATGGGACCCCAATTATTCTAATGTTGTTTTGTCTTATGGTATCACTTATCTCTCAAATTCTGTCCTTGTGATCCAGTAGTTGTTTATCTCTCTTTTTCTCAGCTTCTTTATTTTCCATCATTTGGTCTTCTATATCACTGATTCTCTCTTCTGCCTCATTTATCCTAGCAGTCAGCACCCCCATTTTTGATTGCACCTCATTAATAGCCTTTTTGATTTCGACTTGGTTAGATTTTAGTTCTTTTATTTCTCCAGAATGGGTTTCTCTAATAACTTCCATGTTTTTGTCAAGCCCAGCTAGTATCTTTAAAGTGATGATTCTGAACTCTAGATCCGACATCATACTAATGTCCGTATTGAGTAAGTCCCTGGCAGTCGGTACTACCTCTTGTTCTTTTTGTTGAGGTGATTTTTTCCATCTTGTCATTTTGTGCAGAGGAGAATAGAGAATGAGAGAACAAAATGCTACCAGGGTAACAACGTCCCCAGAAAATATACTCTAAACAAATCAGAAAAGACCTGAAGCTAGGGGAAAAGAAAGGGAAAGAAAGAAAAAAGAAAAAAAAAAAAGAAGATAAAAACAAACAAAAACAGAACAAAACAAAAAAAAAGAATATGATTAAATATGATCAGGCTCGTGCATAGATCAGTGCCACACACTAGATTTTAGGTGTATTTTGGTCTGTTAGAAGAAAGTGCCTCCCAAAATTTTAAAGAAAGAAAAACTTATATATGTACAAAAATAAGGGTTGATATGATGAAGGGATGGAATATGACTGTAAAGATGAAAATTATAAAAAATTTTATAAAAGGAATTGATAAGAAGTTGTTTGAAAAAGAAAGAAGAGGATTTTTTAAAAAAAGAAAAAAAAAGGGAGAGAATGATTAGGCAGGAGAGTAGAACAAAACCATACACTCCAGATTTAGGGTATATTTTGATCTGTTAGAAGAAACTATCTCAAAATTTTAAAGAGAGAACAACTTATATATATATGCCAAAAATAAGCATAACTACTATGAAGGGATAGAATATGACTCTAAAAATGAAAATAAAAATGTTTTTTTAAAAAGGGATTGATAAGATGTTGGTTGAAAAAGGGAAAAAGAAAAATTCAAAAAAAAAAAAAAGACACTTAAAGAAAAAAATTAACTTTGAAAGACTAAAGAATCATGGTAAAAACGCTATGGATTCTATGTGCATTATTCCCCTAGCACTGGAGTTCTGCTGTTCTCATTGATCGGTAAACTTGGTCTTGGCTGGCTGTTCTTGCTGATCTTCTGGGGGAGGGGCCTGTTGCCGTGGTTCCCAAATGTCTTTGCCAGAGGCGGAATTGCCCCGCCCTTGCCGGTCCAGGCTAAGTAATATGCTCCGGTTTGCTCTCGGGAGCTTTTGTTCCCTGCAAGCTTTCCGTACAGCTTTGGAGGCCGAGAGTGAAAATGGCGGCCTCCCAGTCTCCGCCCTGGAGGAGCCGAGAAGTTGGGGCCCCAGTCCTCAGTGAGCCCCCAGAGAAAAGCAGTCAGTCACTCCCGTCTCCCTGGTCTCCAGCCACACTCTGTGCTCACCCGGCCTGTAACCAAGCGTTTCTATCTCTGGCACCCGACCCCGTGTGGAGTCTCCAAACCCAACAGATCCTCCCGGGGGAGGAAGGGGAGTCTCCCCAGATCTGCTGCTTGTTGGGTCCCTGCTGGAGGAGCAGTGGCCCGACTGTGCTGCGGATCACGGTTTATGGCGACCCCAAGCTGAAAGCCCGTGCCTTGGCTCCATCTCTGCAGCCGGCTTCCCTGCTCTGATACCTGGGAGCTCTGCCGCACTCAGGCACCCCTGGTCTTTCTGTGACCCCGAGGGTCCTGAGACCACACTGTCCCACGAGGGTTCCACCCCCCACTTAGCCACTGGTGCAATGTCCCTCAGCCGAGCCAACTTCTAGAAGTTCCGATTTTGTGCTCCGTGGCTCTATCACTTGCCAGAAGCGGCCGACAGAGTCCCCTCCCCTGCTGTCTATCCTCCCGAATATCGCCTTGGATTCACTTCTCCGCACGTCCTACCTTCCAGAAAGTGGTCGCTTTTCTGTTCAGAGTTGTTGCTATTCTTTTCTTCGATCTCCTGTTGAGTTTGTAGGTGTTCAGAATGGTTTGATCCCTATCCAGCTGAATTCCTGAGACCAGACGAAATCCAGGGCTCCTACTCCTCCGCCATCTTGCTCCGCCCCCCCATACTCCATTGAATTTTAGATGTCTAGCAAAAAGTTGGAGAAAGATAAATGTGAAATCCTTTTTTGTACTCCTGCTTTCCTTTAGAATGTTTGGCTTTTAAAAGAGGTAGGTAACTGGTATCTGTGCATCGAACCAAATATATCTGTGAACTTTTACAATTTTATCTTGAATGTTTTAATAATTCTTTTGCACAATCTCTCTCTTCCCTTTTCCCCCCTTCCCCACCTTTTTTTTTTTGACAGGTTGCCACAGTGACTACCCTGGGGTGGTTGGTTTTTGTTCCAATGTTCCAGATTGAGTTATGCTAAAAATATAAATATGGAATTTGCCCTCAAGCAAAGGTAAACCATTTCCAGTAGCAATGTTTTGTTTCGTTTTCAGTGTTGACGGATGACATGCATTTTCATTGATTCCATACGCCACACTTCATGGAATACAAAATTGGAACCAGCATCAGAATCTAAGTTGACGTTTTCCCAAATGGTGGTCCTCCAAATGTTCATCTAGAAACTGTAGTAGCTCTAGAGTAAAAAATGTGTTCTATCATCAGATAAGTTTGGAAAATGTTACTGTATTTTCCCTCGACAATTTACAATACTTATTTACCCATTAAAGTTGGTAGTCTGCTACTTAAAAAACAAATAAACAAACAACAACTAACAAAATCATACACACATTCCATTTGTTTACCAAATATTTTGAGAAGAATTTATTTTCCTACTCTATCTATAAATACCTTTGAAAGGACGTTCTGTGGAATACCAGTTTGGGAAGTTTCCCCTAAACCCATCTATCAATGCTGACCATATGTAGACTCCTCTAGGTTTTATTGTTGTATTTACGATGGAAACGTGGAGCATTTTTATACTGGTTAAGCAAGAGGCCCGAAGTGGAAAACACAAAACAAAATTCATCCTAAGATTGAATCAGATTATTCTTCGATTCATCCATGAACTCTTTGGCAAATGGAGTTGAACATGAATATGACTGTGTTTTACCAAATAAAAATTGAGAGCACTTTTGCCTCTTGTAAAACATTTCACGCTCATGCAAGAAGAGAAAGTTTTACACATACGTTTGTCTCATAGTAAGAATTATAGCAATCAGCCAGCTAAGTCTTGCCCTTGTTATTGCATATTATTATTTATCAATGAAGTTATCAGCATTGTAACTTTTTATATGCATCTATATGGTGTTGCAGGGAAGACTTAATTGAGCAGTTATAACTTGTGAATACACACTGTGCTAGACTACAAACATCAAAGGGCTCAAATGCCTTGGAAATTAAAGCACCTTTCATGATCTTTATCTGGATAAAAAAACAGATCAAAGGATTGCAGCCCTTAGAACAACTAAGGCCAGAAGAAATGTCACTTAAACTAATTGAATGTTTGTTTACTGGTTAGTCAAAGAAAATTTTGATGATACAGAAAAGTAGAAAGGAAAAAAAAACAAAATTCACCCAGAGTCAGAACACCTAAATACAAACATTGTTAATATTTTGGGGGTATTTTCTTTCAGTCTTTTTCTGTGCATTAGTTTTTGTCCGTTTTGTTTTGTTTTTAAAGAGAGTACAGAGACATGCTTACTGTGAAAGTAATAAGGCTTTAACTTCAGAGTCCCTCATCTGCAAAAAGTCCCCTTCCAGGCCTGGGTAGCCCTAGCAATGTGTTAATGTGGGCACACAGTTTTTTTTTTTAGTAAATTTTGTAAAAGTGAGATCAATTAAGTGAGATTTTTAAGTTTGCTGCTTTTGTCTACTCAGATTTCCATCCATCAGGCTTCTCAAATCAGGTGGTGATGAAGTGGCAGCAGGAATTTGGGGGGTTTGGCTAAGGGAGTGGAATCGTGGATGTGTTTAGTTGGGGTTTGTTGGGGTATGTTCAAGTGGTTCCCAGTCACTTTGGTAGAAGTGGCATCCAGAAATATCCTTCTCTGTTGTCCTTCCTAGTATTTTGACTTGCTGTTGACTTGCCCTGAAATCAGGGCCAGAAGTTACATCAAATTTTTCCTATGGTGCCCAGAACAGGAGATGTGTGAGTAATGGAGGAGAAACTAAGTTTGCTATTTCTAGAGCCAAAAGTGCATGGAAAAGTCTTCCCATTGGCAGACATGAACAATGGTAGGCACATGATTAAATTGTGATGCCTTTCAGAAATCTACTCGATAATATGGCACATACAATTACATTGTACAGCTTTGGGAGTTATATGTTTTATTTTTATTTTTACTCTTTAGGGATTATCTTAAAAAGACTTAGCCTATACTCATTTCAGCAGTCTAAGATTAATCAAGATGTCAATCTTCAAAAATACAAAAGCCTATGACACATGAATCTAAATCTGGCCCTCCCATCTTCCATGGTTTTTTTGTTCCAGTTTGTTCCATCTATTTTTTAGTTCCAACTTGTGTGTAACACCCCCATCTGCAATTACCATCATCATTGGAATGACAAATATACCTTACCGATTTTTTTCCCCCTTAAAATTCTTCTTATATCCCCAAATAGGTATCCCCATGTCCTTCTCGTTCAAGTTCAAGTTTCCTTTTGTTAAGTATCTTTTAATCATCTTTCATTCTGGACCAGGAGTAGTGAATTATCTTGATATTATATTTCTGAATATGTTTTTATTTTCCCTCCTCTCTTGATTGATAGAATCGTAGTTGAACAGGTTTTTCTCTTCAGCTCTTTGAAGATACTGCTCAGTTGTTGGTCTGCTATTTATGGGTGCTGATGAGAAGCCCGAGGACAGTCTGATTTCTTTTTTTTTTTCAGATTATATTTTCTTTTTGGAAGTTTCTAAGATTTACAAAAATGTTTCAGTTCTATGATTGTGCCACGATGTGTTTACATGTGGATTTGTGTTTGTTTATCTTGCTTGGGACTTCTAATGCATTATAAATTTTTTGCCTCATCTTTAATTTAATAGACTTTAGAGAGGTTTTAGGTTTATAAAAAAATTGAGCATATAATACAGAGTCCTCCTATACTGTCTCTCCCCCACTCAGTTTTCCCTTATTAATATCTTGCCTTAGTATTTATAATTGATGAGCCAATATTGACAAATTATTATTAAAGTCCAGAGTTTACATTAAGGTTCATTTTTTATGCTGTACAGTTTTATGGGTTTTGATAAAAGTGTATGTCACATCTCCACCATGATAGTATCATACAGAGTAGTTTCACTGCCCTAAAATTCCTCTGTGCTCCACCTCTTCATCCCTTCCTCCCTCCAAACCCCTGGTAACCACTCACCTTTTACTGTCCTTAGTTTTGCCTTTTCCAGAATGTCCTGCTTTTTTCACTTAGCAATATGCATTTAAGGTTCCTCTGTGTCTTCTTGTGGCTGGAGAGCTCAATTCATTTTAGTACCAAGTAATGTTCCACTGTCTGGATGTACCACAGTTTGTCTATCCATTCACCTATTGAAGGACATCTTGGTTGCTTCCAAGTTTTGGCACTTGTGAATAAAGCCACTGTAAACATTTGCATGCAAGTTTTTGTGTGGACATGAGTTTCCAGCTAATTTGGGTAAATGCTTAGGAGTGCAGTTGCTAGATTGTATGGTAAAATTATATTGAGCTCTGTAAGAAACTACTAAACTGTCTTCCAAAGTGTACCAGCTTTCATTTCCAGCAGCAATGAACAACAGTTCCTGTTACTCCACATCCTCACCAGCATTTGGTGTTGTCAGGTTTTGGATTTTAGCCATTCTAACAGTTGTGTAGCAGTATCTCATTGTTTCCCTTTGCAATTCCTTGATGACAAATAATAATGAGCATGTTTTCAAATGCTTATTTCCTATTTGTATATATTCTTTTGTGAGATGTCTGTTCAGATTTTTTGCCCATTTTAAAATTGTGTTGTTGATTTTCTTATTCTTGAATTGAAAGAGTTCCTTGTATATTTTGTATACAAATCCTTTATCAGACATGTGTTACTTTCTCCCTGTCTGTGGCTTGTCTTTTGACTCTTACCAGTGTCTTTTGAAGAGAGGATGTTTTTAATTTTAATGGGTTCAAGTTTATCAGATTTTTCTTTCATGGATTGTGTTTTTTACTTATTTTTTATTTTTTTATTTTAGTTTTTTAAAAAAGATTTTATTTGTTTATTTGAGAGAGAGACAGAGAGAGCACAAGCAGGGGGAGGGGCAGAGAGAGAGGGAGAAGCAGACTCCCCACTGAGAAGGGAGCCCTGATGCAGATGCAGGGCTAGATCCCAGGACCCTGAGATCATGACTGAAGTCAGATGCTTAACCTACTGAGCCACCCAGGAGCCCCTGGATTGTGTTTTTTAAAGTTGTATGAAAAAACTCATCCTCAAACCCAAGGTCACCTAGATTTTCTTCTATGTTATCTTTTTAGAAATTTTGTAGATTTATGTTTTAAATTTAGGTCTATGATCCATTTTGAGTCAATTCTTGTGAAAGGTGTAAGTTCTGTGTTTGAATTCTTTTTTATTGCTCTTATTGCATATGGAAATCCAATTGTTCTAGTAACATTTGTTGAAAGACTATCCTTTCTCTATTGAATTGCCTAAGCTTCTTTGGTAAAGACAGTTGACAATATTTCTGTGGGTGCATTTCTAGGCTCCCTGTACTGATCCATTGACTAATGTGTTTATTCTTTCACCAATAACAACACTGTCTTAATTATGGTAGCCACGTAGTACCTCTTGAAGTGGGGTAGTGTCCCTCTTCTGACCCCAGTCTGCATCAGTGTCCTGTTCTGGGTCTTTTGCTTTTCCATATAAACTTTAAGAATCAGTTGGTTGATATCCACAAAATAGCTTGCTGAGATTTTGATTGAGATTGCACTGAATTTATAGATGAAGTTGGGAAGAATTCACATAATAATATTGTCCTTCAATCCATGACACAGAATATTTCTTCTTTATTTAAATCTTCTTTCATTTCTCTGATCAAAGTGTTTTAGTTTTTTGCTTATAAATCCACTATATATTTTGTTAGATTTATATCAAATTCTTTCTTTCTTTCTTTTGGTGCCATTATAGATGGTATTGTGTTTTATTTAAGAGTGATGAGAAGATGCCTTTTTGCCTTGTTTCCAGTCTTAGGGAGAAAGCATCAGTTTCACACCATTAAGTGTGGTATTGGCTGTAGGTTTTTATAAATGCCCTTTGTCGAGTTAATGTAGTTCTCTTTTATTATGAGTCTGCTGATATATTTTTTTTAAATCATGAATAGTTAGATTTTGTCAGTTCTTTTTTCAGTGCTAATTGACATGCTAATATGATTTTTTTTTTCTTTAATATACTCATGCAGTAGGTTACATTAATTGGTTTTTATGTTGAATCAAACTTGCATACATAGCATAAATCCCACTTGGTCATTGTGTATAATTCTTTTTATACGTTGTTGGATTTAATTTACTAATGTTTTGTTGAAGATTTCTGTGCTTATGTTCATGGGAGCTATTGGCCTGTAGTTCTCTTTTCTTGTAATGTCTTTGCCTGGTTTTGATATTAGGATAATGTTGCCTTCTATCCTCTGACAGAGATTGTAGAGAACTGGTATAATTTCTTTCTTAAATGTTTGGTACAATTCATCAGTGAACCCATCTGGGCCTGGTGCTTTCTGTTTTGTAAGATTATTAATTATCGATTCAATCTCTTTAGTAGATATAGACCTATTCAGATTGTCACTTTTTTCTTTTTTGAATTTTGTTGCTTTGTGTTTTTCAAGGAATTGGTCTATTTCATCTAAGTTCTCAAACTTGTAAACAAGGTTGTTCATAATATTCTTTTATTATTAATTCCCATAGGACCAACAGTGATGACCTCTCTTTCATTTCTGATATTAGAATTTGTGTTCTCTATCTTTTTTTTCTTGGTTAATATGGCTAGAGAGCTATCAATTGTAGTGATCATCTCAATCAGCTTTTAATTTCATTGATTTTCTCAATTTCCTGTTTTTAATTTCATTAATTTCTACTTTAATTTACATTATTTCTTCTACTTGCTTTTGGTTTAAATTGTCCTTATTTCTCTAGTTAATTATGGCAGAACATTAGATTTTTGATTTTAGATTTCTCTTCTCTTCTTTTTTATATATGCATTTAATGCTATAAATTTCCCTTTAAGCACTGTGTTTGCTGCATTTTTCAAGCTTTGTAAGTTGTTTTTTCATTTTCATTTAGTTCAAAATATTTTAAAATTTCTCTTAGATTTCTTCCTTGACTCATGTTATTTAATAGCATTTTGTTTTATCTCCAAATATTTAATCTCCAAAGATGATTTTCAGCTATCTTTTCATTATTGATTTTTAGTTTAATTCCATTGTGGTCTGTGAATATTACTTTGTATGATTTCTGTTCTTTCAAATTTGCTCAAATGCCTTTTGTGGCCCAGAATGTGCTCTATCATAGAGAATATTCCACACGAGCTTGAGAATGTCTCTCCTGCTGTTATTAGATGAAATATTTAGTAATGCAATTAGAACCAGTTGATTGATGGTACTTTCCAGGTCAACTATATCCTTACTGATCTTCTGCCTGCTTGATCTATCAATTATGAAGAAGGGATGTCTTCAAAGTGCATTTGTCTATTTCTAGTTCTATCACGTTTTGCCTTATGTATCATGACGTTTTGTTGTTAGATACATACACATACACATACATACACATTAATGATTGTCGAGTGTTCTTGAAAAATTGATCACTTTTTCATGATACAATGCTCCTCTTTATCCCTGTAATTTTCTTTTTTTCCTGAAGTCTGCTTTTTCTGAAATCAGTATAGCTATTCTAGCTTTCTTTTGATTACTATTAGTATGGCATATCTTCTCCTTTAGTTTTAACCTATCTGTGTCTTTGTATTTAAAGGAAAGTTCTTGTAGGCAACATATAGTTGATTATTGTTTTTTTAATCCATTCTGGCCATCTATGCCTTTTTATTGTTTTTTTTTTTTAGACAATTGATGTTTGAAGTGACTATCGATATAGATAGGTTATATCTTCAATGTTTGCAACTGTTTTCTATTCTTTCCATTAATTCTTTTTAAAAAATCTTTGCCTCTTTTTCTGCCTTCTCTAGTTTTAATTGAGCACTTTATATGATCCCATTTTCTCTCCTCTCTAGCATATTAATTATATTTCTTAAAAATGTGATTGGTTTTCCAAAAATTTCAATATAGTTTTTCAACTAGTCAAAGCCTACTTTAAATAACAAGGGTGGAGCATATATCTTAAAGTATTTCCAAGTCTCCCCATAACTAACATTTACCCTTTAGTCATCTTTTCAAAAAAACCACTATTTTCCTTTCCAATATGCTCAAATTTACTAAAGCATTTCCTATATGCTCCTAACTTTTTCTTCAGTAATTTCCATTTCCAATATGACCTTCGCTTTTGTTATGTTTATATTTTCTATCAGTTCATGTCCTTTAAAAAAACAAAATATTTCCCCTTATGTTTGTCCCTTATAAGCCCTTACATTTCTTCCTGCTCATTCCCTTTCCCTGAAGTCAAATTTCATTTGCTTTCTTTAATTTTCATAAAGATGTTTGATCATCATCTCAAACCGATTCGTGGCATAATGTTTTGGTGCGTATTCTTTATTTGCCTTGTTTGGTGATGTTTCTCTCCTCCTTGTTTCTTTGCAGTGTGTTTGTATTAGTTCTGTGCTGGTGTCCATCATCGAATGGTGGAAGTTTCCTGGACCAGCTGTTTGCGCACAAAAGTACAGGGATCAGCTGGGGTTAAACTGGAATAACAGGAACATTTGTTAAGTTGTTTTGAATGCTTTGTCATTGTACTCTACCTGGTTGGTGTGATTCTGCCTCTGGCCGGGGGAAATCATTCTGGCTTCTTGGTCCCATGTTCTTCTTTGGCAATTTAAACATTACTTGTCTTTAGGTGATCAAAGCTGCAGCTCTGTGTGCCCCCCAGGTTTATCCTAAATGCAGTCTCACTGATAGCCTGTTTCTTGCAGGAATAAGTCCTCTGCCTCTCTATGGAGAGTTCAGCTGGCTTGCTCACATGCACCGACTTTGCTGCTCCAATCAGGACATCGTGGTGACCCCTCTGATGAGCCATCTAGTCTGGAGAACAGGTTGTCTCAGGGTCTGCAGAGCTCAGACTTCTCTTTCTAAATTTCTCCTTCCCTGGTCACAGTTTCCAGGGCATTTAGCAGTCTTACTTCATAAACTGTGGTTCAGGGTTGAGGTGTTTTCCTAGTTTTACTTGTTAGTTTTAGTTAGTTTAGAGGGGAAGAGTGAATAGAGACTTCTTTTCTGTATTATCTCCGATAAGAAATTAATGTAATACAGTTTGCCAACCATCACGTCAACATTATTACATAGCTTAACCCATCACAGTACTTAAGTAATCAGATGCATCTCTCTTTTTTTGTTTGTTTCTTGACCACTTTGGAGCTTAGATTTTTTTTTCTAATTAAATCTAGTACCCAAAAACTGATATTAGAGTTGATCAGCATAACTAATGCTTTAAGGTGTGTCTATTGCCTAAATCAGAGGAGGCCTCCGCCAGTTAATGTCAGTGTTGCTTTGCGTACTTCATCTTAGCAATTCCTTTGCTCTTTTTTTTTTTTCCAGGAAAGATTTGTTTTTTACTCCAAAGATTAACTATGAGCATTTAGAACGTATTTTTTTTCTTGGACTTACCCCCATGGAAATCAATTGTTAGACTAAGACAGTTTTGTCTAAATAATAAAACCTAATTGATATGGAACAGTTGCCTTTGATACTAATTACTGGTCTATTTAAACTATTGACCTGAAAATAAGTGACCCTAAGTGTATATCTCTTTACCAATCATCTGAACCATCCAGGCTCTAGGGGATTAAATAACCTAAAGGTAGCACATTTTATTAGCTACTGGAATTTTCACTGACACTCCCATATGATCAGTTCATGGTTGTCACCTTGTGTAAGTTGATCAACCTATTATGTACGTGCAGTGTTGTAATTGCATTTCTTTTTGACAAGGATGCATTAAGTGTGGCTGTGATATGGGAACCCCTTTCAGCTTTCATTAATTCAATATAAATCCAAAGCTTGCAGATTCAGCAGGATGGTTTACAGTGGCTTAATTGGAATTGCTGGTCAAGCACATTGATTCTGCTTCACTCAGGTAAAGACGAAAGTGGCTGTAACAATAGATATTGCATTTGAAGGGCATTGAGTTGTAGTGAGGCACGGGGAGCAAGGCAGTAAGACACACACAGAAAGTAATGGAACTCTTATTTGCTATCTGGGAAGCCTTGAGTGACACAGTATCAACTGACCTTGAAATTTCATACTTTTTGTGACTCATAGCATTTGTTTTTGTATGCCAGGGGAAATGTGATGATGCTTTAAAGGGAAATTAATATAGGCAGTTTTACTCTGTGGGAAGCTTACACCTGATGTGATTTATTTGTTGACTTTATGAGAATATGAAAAATGAAGACCCTAGTTAATTTCAGATGAATCTGACATAAAACGTAAAATCACTCTTTCATTAGCCTCCTCTTGATCTTCAGTTCCTACATAAGGGGCTCTTAGCTCCAAATTCCTCATTTCCAAGCATTACTTACTGGATGCTACACTGGCCTGAGGTGTCCCCACAGAGCCCAGTCTCAGGAAATGGTGCACCACGCACCTGGTCCCCGCCTGACCATCCAATTCTTACCCTTCACACAATTCAAATATGCCCATCTGAGCACACTCTTAGTGGAACACCAAGTTTAATTGTCAAAGCTGTGCTTTAGTTATTTAAGGAAGGAAGAGAACATCAGCTGTTTCAAATTTTAGACTCCAGCTTGGGCAAAAAGAGAATTGTCTATTGTGTAGTCATTCTTCTGCAAAAATAACATCCGTAGGGGAGGAACAGTAAGTGTCCAGTGATGTGAAATCAGTCTATAAATGGGAAGATTGAGACCAAAAACATCAGATTACAAACATCTCACCCAGACCCCTTCGCCTGTGGAGAGCTCTCTATGGAGTTGGAATATGCATCTTTTCTCTCCTTTTTGCCCCTACATTAACGCTGATCTCAGAAACTCATCGTTGCACCCTTTGTGTAGAGGACTGCATAATCAGAGGGTTCCCATTGCTAAAGCATTTGAAAAGACAAGTAGAAATTAGCTTTGGCGTATTTAACTAGTCTCTGCCCCTCCTTCTGACCCCAAGGGTAACATGAGCTTCTTCCAGTTCATCCTCCGGGGGCTTGCTTATGCTTGCTCTCTTCTCTTTAGCAGTGGTTTTAAACAACAAAGTTCTTATTACAGTCCTCAGATTTAAAATTAAGTTCTGATCACGTCTTCTCAGGACACACCTAAGAGGCACTGTTTATCCCCAGCCAAATCAACTGTTTTCCCTAGTGACCCATTCCTGGAAATGTTATGGTTCCTAATAACCAGCTCAAATATGTATCTTCATTTAATCTTTCCTTTTACCTCCATTTCACATGTGTTGCTGCATGTCATGCAGTTTCTTCGAGGATCTGCTATTACATCATTGCATGAAGTATGAGATGGGGTTTGTTTTAATTAAAAAATTACTTTTACTCAGATAGTGGCTGGGCTTGGAAATGTTCTCTAACGCCCTGGGGGTTTTAGGCTAAGGCTGCAGTTGTGTGTGTGTGTGTGTGTGTGTGTGTGTGTGTGTTTCTTTTGAAGGATCTCCTATTTTGTGAGAGAATCCATCGCTTATTTTTCTTCATGTAACAAACTGGTATAGGCAAGTGAAGTCAGAGTGGGAAGAAGAAATTTCCAAAGGTGTTTCCTGCATGTGAAAGTAAGCACAAGCTATCCTTCTGGGTTTGAAGGGCAAGGATGCAGCAGAGTGACGTCTCTTTGCCCCTCTGACCAACATCCAGGAGTCTAGTTGCTGCATCTGAATGACAGATATCAAAGGGCAAGACTGCAGCTTCCACTGGGGAGCTTCTATAAACTTCGAGAATGAACAGGGATATTTTGTAGTGTTTTAGAATAATGGGTCCTTTGGTGCGGATTCCAGGTTTTATGTCCTACAAATAGTAACAGACATTTTCCTTTGCTGTACGACATGGTGAGCCACTGGCCTAGACTGGAAGCAACTCTGCACTGCTTTTCAAATATCATTCTCCCTCTCAACTGCAGGAACTCTTTGGTTTCTATTATACTTATGGCCTTTTATATCCCTGATGGTGCATCTGATGAAACTCAGTGGCCGGGGCGTGTGAACATGGTTGAAAAGACCCATGCAGGACCAGTGACATCTCCCCACAGCATGGGATGATCCCCTCCCGAGATGTCCCACTGTCAGCAGGATTGGTACTGAGTTGTTTTCCCAACCAAGAGGATGGGTCATATGACCCCTTAGTACTTTTGGTCCTGGTCCCTTTTTAACTAACCACACACATTGCATGATCTTAGGCTGGGGTCCATGACCGAGGACTGAGTTTCCCTGTGTAGATTTTTCCACAGTAGACATTTGTGCTGAGCTGAGGGAATAGACCCATCACAGCCACCATTTTTTTCCCATTACAATGGGATTATCCAGGCATAAATTTCAGAAAACATGTGTGAGATTCCAGAGTAGGCTGGGCAGCCTTAGAACACATTCCCTGTCCTGTAGCAGATGCCAGGCACTGCATCCTGTCTGCTCCTGTAACAGCCTCCCCATTGTTTGCTCAGCTATTCTGCTGCATCTGCAGATTGCCTGCCATGTCTGAGAAGCAGCCCCAAGAAGTTGAGGACGGTGGCAATCCTTTGAGAAGCAAGTCAATCAGTGGTAGGAGCAGATGACTGTGAGGCCTTTCATCTTGCTTAAAAAACAAAGAAACAAATAACAGTGTGAGGGTTCTATATTAGAAGAGAAAGGACTTCTTGCAAGTTCAAAGTGCTGTATAAACTATACCCATGTTTCAGTCCTTTTGGGGGCGGTATAATTTTAAGTGAGTCTGCTTGGAAGATTGCATATTTGGTGAAGAAAAAGAATCTGACTTTTAGGAGCAGTGATATTCCTTCACAAATGTGGATAGTGAAGAAGATGGAACCTGACATGGATCATGACCATGGTCGGGACCAGAGAGATGATATCTCAAGGTCTTTCCAGCTCTCTGACCTATGCAAAAATGAATACAATTTTTAGACTATTTTCTCTTATTTCTTGTTTTAGATCCCTCCTCTCCCCTTATTTAGACCCAGGAGAAGGTTTCCAGTGGAAGATAATAATGGAAAGTTATGTGACAAGTGAGTAACCTAAGAAGGGATTTGGAAGAAGAGACAAGAAAACTGAGTCTAGCTTGTGAGCCAGAAAAATGGAAAGTTATCCTTAAGCACATTAAGCATGACTTAACCTCGCTCTTCCCCACCCTGCGAAGCGAGGTGTATCGTTGCAGTTGGGGAACCAGGTCTCCAAGAGGCTAGTAGATGGCAGAGCTTGGATTTGAACCAAAGAGCCACCCTCCATCCACCTTGCTTGGGTCCCACACTGTAAGTGGCAGCAGATGGGAGCTGTGGCCTTGGGGATGGCACATTTGAATCTCCCACAGCAAGCAGAACTTAGTAAGAAGGTAGAAGCTAAATTTCCATGGCCTTGAAGTAAACATTTTACTGAGGCAGAAATTATGTCTCCCCCACTTTTTCTTTAATGATTGGAGGCGAGAATGGAGAAGAGGTGACTGGTGCCTTTGGTGCTGAAACAGGACATTAGAGTGGATGTTTCGGCTAACGTCCTAAGGTGATTGAAGACCCCAAGTGAGGCATCAGACCAAGGTGAATATGTTCAAAGCAAGTGGCTGAGAACTGGGTGGGGTTCCCCTTCCCCAACAGGGAGTGGAGATGAGATAAGGGATTCTGAAGGGAGTATCTTCAGGGAGAATCATCGGTACACTCTGAGTCCTGGTGCCATCCCTAAGAGGAAAGGGTGAGAGATGCCTCTCCCTCCCAGCAAGTGGAGGGACATTGAGTCCGCTCAGGGACCTTGATGTCAGCTGATGGCTGGACAAGCATCTGATTCATACCCGAGGAAACAGAAAGCTTGCTTTCAGCTCTGGTAGTAGATGTGAGGGAGGGCTGGCTGCTCCCATCCTAGGCACATCCTCCCAGAATTTGTGGGGGCAAAGGGTGCATGAGCATCTCTGGGACCTGATGTGGCCCCACCAGAGAAAGGGTTGGCATTTTAGACCTTGTCCAAAAGGAGCCATTATAAAAGTGAACGGACTACTTGTTGCCTCAGGTGGGGGGCACGTACGTTTACTCAGAGACATTTCAAGTGGTACACTTATGTATATGTTATACTTCAGTCAAAACTGCTTTTAAAAAAGAATGAAGAAGCCTCATCAGAGAGAAGTTAAAAGTATTGCTGGATTCCTCTGGCCTGCAGAAAGAGTAAGCAGAAAGTTGGAGGAGAACACATCAACCACACCAAAGGAGTTTCTGGTGAGTGGTCCTTAGCAAAGAGGGAGCTTTCAAAAGACCTCTCGGAATCTGTCTGAGAAGAGCCAGTTTTACACACTGGCGGGGCCCAGGGAGCCCACAGCCTGCACTCAAGGGCACCACACCCCTCTCCCAGCCTGCTCTCCTGCACTGGAGGAGTCAGAAACCTGGATTGGCAAATTGGGGAAGAGGGACAGAGGAGGAAAGAGGAATGTGACAGCCCTGTCCCCTCCACCAACTGCAGCTTTCTCTCTTTTAACAACACATTCTAGTTGGGAAAGTGTGAGTCCTTAAAACTTTGAAGTTGGAAGCTTTTCTTAGTATGTGTGTTGGGTATTCGAAGTACAAATCCAGATTGTGTTTTGTGAATCAATTGGCTCTAGGATTTTCTGTTACCTAAGAGTGACCAGAAAGGCAAGTTTCATCCAGGGGCAGGGGGGAAAACTCTCTCTCCTGAGCAAGTTAAGGGACAAGGGGAGAAGAAAATAAGGCTGCTTTATTCTTACACACAAATAGCCATTTGTTTGATTTACTGGTTGCAGTAGTTTGAAAGGAAGTCTGTGATACTACCCCAAAGTAGTAAGCTACAAAAGCTGACCATCGGAGATGCAGTGCCATCCACTAAGTATGTCATGCAAACTGTATACATGGTTTAAAATGTTCTGACAGCCACATTAAAATAGCAAAATAAACAGGTGAAATTAATTTTAATAATATATTTTTACTTAGCCTAATGCGTCTAAAATACCAGTTCAATGTGTAATCAGTATAACAATTTTTAGTGAGGTATTTTACATTCCTTTTTAATTTTTGCACTTAGCCTTCAAAATCTGGGTATTTTTTTACGCTTTTCAGCACATCCCAATTTGGGCTCGCTACAGGTAAAGAGCTCCATCGCCACATGTGGCTAGTGTTGCCAAATTCCCCGGTGCGGTTGTGGGGTCCCCGATGGGGTGGAGAATGATCTCAGACAGTGAGTGATAAGACTCCATGCTCCGGTGATGAAGGGGTTGAGGTGGGGTCTCCAAAGTGGGCAAGAGGATGATCTGAGATTCTGTTTGCACTTGTGTTGGGTCTGATGAGAAAGCATCTGGAAGGATATTGGGCAGAGCAGAAATAGGAGATGGAGAGCTGGAATGAGACCTGCTTGGGCTGTGACTCTGCCATCCATCCATGTTGCCATTGGAAACCGATCTCAACTGGCCGGGAAGAGAGGAAACTGAGAGAACGTCTGAACCAAGGGAAGTCAAAATAAATTCAGCACACTTTTCTGAAGTAATAGCTATGGAATTTAAGTATTCATTAAAATGAGCGTAACATGCCCCCATAGGGGCTGTTCCGGTCTTTGCACAAACTTGGCTTGTCTGAAATAAGAAATACCAGGCAGTGTGCTTAACATCGCTCTCGGGGTAAGCACTGCCATTGTTCTGGTTTTGCTGATGAAGGGAGTGAGACTTAGGTAAGAGGAGCCAAACCATCCACTTCTTGCTATAGAATATTATCGCCCAGGGAACCCTGGAACCCCTGGGTTCAGAGGTCGGCCTTCAGGGAGGCAGAGTCTGCTGAGGAGGGGCAGGGAGGTGCATGTGTAACCAGAGAGTGGTCTTTGGGTTCTAGATCACCGCATCTTCCCTGATGGCGCTCTGTGGTGGATCCACTGTCTCTCCAAAAGAATCTGCTGTGGAGCAGAAATAATGATGAGGGTTTTTTTGGGTTTTGTTTACTTGTTTTACTAGATGTCCAGCCTTTAACTGTATGGAGAGTGAAAGGTCTTCCTGCAATCTTGACTTGGCTGTGAGTGATGTCATGAGGATCTGACACGTGTAAGCCCCAGGATGTCTTTGATGGAAGAATGGGGTGAGTGTGGAGGAGCAGGGTCCTAGCAGTGAGGGCAGGAGAAGTGGAGGTGGGAAGAAAAGCAGGGAAGGCCAGAGGCATTGGAGGATGAGAACACTGGCCATCTGTGGAGGGCACTGAGAAATTGGTACAGTGTTCATTTTGGTTGGCCGGTAGCCTAGTTGTAGGAGAGAAATGCAGGGGATGCTGAAGGAGCTTTGTAGCATAAGGAGTTAGACTAAGGGGAAACCAAAAAGAAAAAAAGAAACAAACAAAAAAAAGAAACAGCAAAACTAGTGGCTTGGAGTGGATGTCCAATAATCATCAAATCTTGTTTAGAATTGTGGATTTTGAATGTAAGGAATTCAGCGAGTTCGTAGACCAGCGTCATCCAACAGAAATATAATGCAAGCCACATGTGTAATTTAAAATGTCCTAGTAGTTACATTTAAAAAGCAAAAAGAAACAGGTGAAATTAATTTTGATAATGTATTTTATTCAAAGCAGTATATCTAAAATATTAACATTTCAACAAGTAATCAATGTAAAAGGATTAATGAGCTATTTCACATTCCTTCTCTCAGACTAAAGTATGTCTTCAAAATCTGCTGTGCATTTTGTCCTTCCAGCTCATCTCAGTTTGGACTGGTCACATTTTAAGCACTAACAGCCACACGTGTGCTTGGGGGCTATTATATCGGACAGTGTAGTTCTAGACAGCTTCTTTCCCCATTGTCACATTTTTGTCCTTTATTTAATAAACTTTTTAAAAAGTATGATTCTTTCTTTTTTTAAGATTTTATTTATTTATTTGAGAGAGAATGAGAGAGAGAGAGAGCACGAGTGAGGTGAGGGGCAGAGGGAAAAGCAGGCTCTCCACTGAGCAGGGAGCCTGATGGAGGGCTCCATCCCAGGACTTAGGGATCATGACCTGAGTCGAAGGCAGATGCTTAACCAACTGAGCCACCCAGGTGCCCATAAGTATGATTATTTCTAAGTGGAATTTCAAAATAAGCCAAACTAAAAGTGTATTGCTTAGAGACGTGTAAGTAGGTGATAAAATTAGAAGGAAGCACAGGGGGATGATTCTCACAAAAGCAAGGGTAGTAATTTTTATATTCCATGGGAAATGCATGATAGAACTAGAAAAAAAAAAAGAAAGAGAAGAAAATAAAAATCTCCCCAAATTATTCCACCAATTAGAGGTGAGCATTCCTGGGGTTTTGTTGGTTGGTTTTTTGGTTTTCTTGTTTGTTTGGGTTTTTGTTTGTTTGTTTTGCACCTTTTAAAGAGAGCAAGAACCTGGAGCTGAATGAGGAGTCTGGCTGCATCCAGGGTGGGGCATGGTAGAGCCTGCTGCATCCTAGACCTCAGACATCGCCTGCCAAATGAAGTTTTCTAAGTCAGGTCCACGAGAACAGAAAGTCTTCTAACAATAGGAAGAGGGAACATTTGCAACATTAAAGGAAGGCAGGCGATGTTGGACTCTTGGCCAAGTCTGATGATGCCCATTCCCACGAGAGGACACCCTAAAAGACGAGAGAACAATTAAGGACATTGAGTGTTTTTTTCCTCTTTAAGACAAGAACTTAACCAATTTACTGGAATTTTTAAAAGAATTTACTAGAAAAAACACAAGCCAATAACCTCATAAACCATTAGGTACTGTTTCTGGAAGGGCAGCTGTAAGTGCATGGTCTATGTCCAATTTTGCTGTCATCTTGGAATGGGAAGAACGTTGGAATGACAAGTTAGATTGAAAAGCTGTTAAAAGCCAGAAAAATAACGAGTGCCTAATCCATAAATGGAAAACTGTCAGTCCCTTATGTCTTTATACGACTTGGTTTGATGGTAATTCAAGCAAAACTTCTGTGTTTTCAACCAGCCCTTAATGGCAAAGAAACCATCCGGAGAAAAGGAGTCGTAAGAGGAACAATGTATCTCCATTTAGTGTCTGCGGAGAGTAAATTTGGGTAATAGAATTTATTTAGGAGGAGAGGAAATCTGAACAAAGAGATGATACAAAGTTGCAGATGTGAAAGCTGGATTGTGCTTTTGGAGGTGAAACCCTCTTGGTTCACGACCATGACCTTCAATGACCTTGCTGTGGCCACTGTACTGGAATGTGGATGGCAGCAAACAGGGCTGAGGGGGACCCTGTTTACCACCTCTGCTTCCTCTCTCCAGCCTGCTCTGCTCAGTCGTCGAGGGTTTGTCTCTGCATCATTGGTCTCCTAGGCTAAGAGGGCTGTTTCAAAGCTGGGGTTTCCAGGGCTTTCCTTTCTCCCCGCTGAGATCTGGGAACCCCCATGAAGTCTAAATGGCAACTGGAGGTTGTCAGTTACATCAGGGGAAAGCCTCAGAGACACAAGTAATGTGTAAAAGCCACTGCACCATGGAAGCCCACAGATACCCTCTGATTCCTGGCTTCAGCACTGCGGGGTCCCCCGCTGTCAGGCCATAAAAAACGACTTGTGAACAGCAAGCCTGGGGATGCAGACGTGCATCACCAACTCACAGCGGTCCTAGGAACACAAGCTTTTGATGTCTTGGGAAATGCATCTTGCTGAGCAGTTTGGAGTATTACCCCAAGTAGATCAGAGAGCTGTTTTCTTCTCCATTTATTTCAATGCAGCCTTGACCATGTAGCTGGGGATTGTTAGATCCTCAGAAATTAGGCGGGCTCCATCAAGTTCGCTGAGGCTCTGCTCTGTGCATCCTGCCCCTGCCAGCCATCCGGGTTTCTTTTATTGCTGCTCACATGGAGGGGCTCAAAAGACACAGACACTTGCTGGCTGCAAAAGGTATTCACAGTTCCCAGAAAGCCAAGTTAGAAGAGCATACGGTGGTGATGTTGAAAAGAGGATTGGTGAGGGGGTCTGAGCTGGGGCTCTGATCTTGACTGTGCTATGACTGACCGGAATGACCTTGGGGAAGTCACGCCTGTCACTTCTTAGGTGTTCGGAGACCAGAGACTGAGGTGAACTAGCACCAATGGCTTTTAAACTGGGTTCCGGGGAGTCTACTCAGGGGCTGTGGAAAGTGGAGACAAGAACTGAGAGACGGGCCTTCTAGCATCTTCTACTTACCCTAACTGGAGCAGGTCCCCTTTTATCTGTTGACTGTTTTACATGCTGGGGTCCCCTAGACACTTTTATTTAAAGAAAGGGTTATGAGACTTAAAAAATTTCAAAACTAATTAAGTAGATGATCCCTCATCTACAACATTCTGATTTTATGATTTTTTCCAGTGTTTGTTAGACTGAACATTTTGCAAAGTGTTTGTTGATGGCTGATACAGCAGATTCCTTATTGACTTTTGTATTCTTCTATGACGTGTATTAAAGAATATAAAGAGACATATAATGGCTTTTTGTTCTTTCTTCTAGAGGAATGACTGTTGCGTTAATGATTACAGAAGTGGCTGCCAATTCACTAATGGGTGGAACATGTAATTAGAGCTTGAGGACTTAGCTTTGGTCATGACTGTACCACTTACCATGGCCTTGAACACATCCTCCACCCTCTTGGGAAGGAGGCACTATGCTCTGTGATTAGGAACTTGAGATGTAGAGCCAGACTGCCTGGGTTCAAATCCCAGTTCCGCCACTGACTAGCTACTTGTTTTGGGGTAAGTTCTCTTATGTCTCTGTGCTTTAGTTTTGTCATCTCTAAAATGGGAGTAATAATACTACCCACCTCAGTGAGCTGTTAGCAGTGTTAAGTAAGGTCATTCATGCAAAGTCCTTAGATCGGAGCCTGGCACAATTTACAGTCCCAACAAACATTAGCTATGATGATCTTTGGAGTTTTTTTTTTTTTTCTCCTTGTGTGTACTATGAAGGGGTTGGGTTGGGTGATGGATAAAGTCATCAACTAATTTATTAAGCTGTACACCCTGGGGCCTACAACAGTGCCTGGCACACAGCAGGTACTCAATATATGCTTGATGACTGATTGGCTAAGATTTTGCATTTCGCCTATTAGGAATTATATAAGAACCTATTTTCGGACACCTATTAGGCAGAAATATTAAATGATGAGATTAGAAATATCCAGAGTGTTAGGATGAATAAATTAAGAACATCACCATTTATGGAGAACTAACTGTTCTCTGTTGTAGTCAAGAGTCCAATCAGGGAAATGCACAAGCTCAAGCCAAGTAGTTCAGTAGAGGCCATTGAGCACGGGGAACAAAGGGGCCAGGAGAGCTGGAAAGCCAACGGGATAGTGAGGCAGCCTGGGGATTAGCCAGGAGGAGGAGATGGTGCTGCTGGAGACTGATGCCGAGGCACCCACCAAGCAGGAGCTGGGAGCTGGGGCCGTCAAGGGACGGGTTGTCTAGTGGAACAAGCCACTGCCAGATTTGCAGGTCCAGCAGAGAGTTCCCAATTCCCAATGCCTCCCATTGGCTAGATCCATCCAGAAGCCAGCAGGCAGAGGAGGATGGGAATTGTAGTTTGTAGAGGTTCTCTCAAGGCTTGTGAATGGATGTGAGGCCAAGCTGGCCAGGTCCAGCACCTTCACCAGACTGCGTACCAGGCTGTTCTAGTGGAGGGTCTGGCAAACTATGGCCCTCAGGTCAAATTTACCAACTGCCTGGTTTCATAAATAAAGTTTTATTGGAACACAGCCGTACCCACTCTTAACACATCATCTATGACTGTCTTCATGCTAGGTCTGCAGAGTTGAGGCCTTGTGACAGAGACCATATGGCCTTTTACAGAAAAGTTTGATGATCCTGGTTCTAGACTATGTCTCACCCTTACAACCACCGGCTGGGTAAGTATTTCTACCCTTCTTTTGCAAATGGGGAAACAGGCTTGTGAAATGGACCTGACGTGCCTGAAGCTGAGTGCCCGGTGGGAATGAAACTTGCGTCTGGCCGCTATCCAGTCATTACCAAACTCTGTGTGCTTTCATTACACCCCCAGGGGCCCCTCAGGCTCCTGATCCTCCCCTGAAGCAAAAAGGCACCTTGGGTTGGCATCTTTCCATGGCCTGTCTCTGCCTCTCTCTGCCTCACCATCAAGTTCATGCTGAGGGGTCGGAGGTCGTCTGAGCTGTAATGGACTGGAGTTTACAGGACAGAGTCCAAACGTTTGGGGCTTGAAGCTCTCTATTTGTTAGACTGGCCTTTCTAGGGAGGCAGCTGGCCCTTAAGAGGCTCTTTCCCCCCACCCCCTCCCCAAGTCTGCAGAGTCATCACAACTAAGCGGGAAGACCAAAAGATTTGGGAGAACATCTCTGACATAATGGAAATCAACATTAAAATGAGATTTGCTTTCCAAAATTTACAGTATAGCCAACTCTTTAGGAATATTTCTCCTGTAAAGCTAAGTACACCTGTCTGATGAAAAACAAAACAAAACAAAACCTTTCTAAATGGAATATTATTGCCAACATTTCTCTGCATCGCTTGGAGATTCATCTTCCGTAGTAGTATTTATGAGTCAAGCTGTGTTGCCGTTGCGTACATGACAACAGCAGGAAGAATTCTCCTGAAATACAAGAGGATTTATATTTGCTGGGAAGTCCAAGTGATGGCCAGGTAGACACGGCTTGCATTCATTTTGCTCACACAGAGGGCGAGAAATTGCATCTCTGGGAAGAACGTAAAGGGTTAAACGGAATGCACGTGAGAGTAATGAAATCAGGATTAACATGTGATGACACAGTCAGGGCAGAGCCGTGGCCATGGTACTATTTGACCTAGCATTTAGCCAGCACAGGTATTTTTATAACGTAATAAGTGTACTTTCCTGCCTCCATGAAAGTGATACTCCTGACCACTCCTCGTGGGGTAACTGACGCCAGTTGTGCTTTTAAAGCCATCATGAAGCTCTGGTGACCCCCTGAACCCTTCCTTCCCTCTCTTCTCTGACCAGGTGTTGGGAATGACTTAGGCTGTTTCCTCGAGCTGGCCCAGGGCGGTGGCCAGACGAGGCCCCAAGCTGCCCCCATCATCCTTGATGCAGGCTGCAGGCATTTGCTTCTGAGTGGCTCTGGAGCTCAGGAATCTTTTTCCATCTTGAGGATCCTGGGAAAATTTGTAACCCTCAGGATCCAGAAATTCACTACCATTTCATGGGGGACAATATGATCACGTAGGGAAAGCTGGGGCTTCAGAGGTGAAAAGACCCGGATTTCAATCCTCTGTTTATTAGCCTGTCCTCTCATGCATCTGATCCTCCCGCTAGGCCTGAGAGAGAGCTGGGGATGTCTCTGTGGCAGGCTGGATAGTGGGCCCCAAAGATATCCAGGTCCTAATCCCTTAGAATCCTGGGAGTGTTACCTTATATGGAAAAAAGGGTCTGTGCAGATATGATGAAGTTAGGGATCTAGAGATGGGGAGATCATCCTGGATTATCTGGGTGGGCCCTAAATGCCTTCAGCGATGTCCATATAAGAAACGGGCAGAAAGGGGGCACCTGGGGGCTCATTCTGTTAGGTGTCTGCCTTCGGCTCAGGTCATGATCTCAGGGTCTTGGGATAGAGCCCTGGGTCGGGCTCCCTGCTCGGGAGGGAGTCTGCTTGTCCCTCTCCCTCTGCTCCTCCCCTGGTTCGTGCTTTCTCTCTCTCTCAAATAAAATAAAATCTTAAAAAAAAAAAAAAGAAGAAGATCTGACGCAGAAGAGGAAGAAGACAGCATCATAAGGATGGGAGCAGGGGGAGATGTGAAGATGCTGCCATCCTGGCTGTGAAGACGGAGCAAGGGACCACAAGCCAAGGACGGCAAGGAGTGCTGGCAGCCTCCAGAAGTTAGAGAAGACAGAGAAACTGATTCTCTCCTGGAGCCTCCAGAGGGAGCCCGACCCTACCGACACTTTGACTTCAGCCCAGGGAAGGACGTCTGGCCTCCAGAGCAGTAAGAGAAGAACTGTGCACTGCTTTAAGCCACCAAGTTTGTGCTTTTTGCTACAGCAGCCATAGGAAACTGACACAGTCTCCCACCATGGTTGCGTTGTGTAAGAATCATGCTTGAGCAGGGATGCTAAATCAAGCCAGGAAGTCATGCCCAAAGCAAGGGGGTGGGACCCGAGTCATCTGAGGTGACTCTGGGGACAAGCGAAGTAACTGTGAGAATAGCCCCACTTGCCGTTCCAAGCTTAGGCTGGGGTATAAGAGTTGCCCCCGGAAGTGGCACTTACATCTCTGGCATGGATTTGGCTCACTGCCCCCTGTGTCCCGGACCCTCGCTGTTCTTCTTTGGCCAGCCTGATATCCCATCCTGCCCACCTGGTTGACAGCCATATCACCCATGTCAGCCTGGAACTCAGATTCCAGGACAGTGGTGAGGGCACAGCTTCTGGATCCTGTGTCCTTGATCAGGAACTGACCATTGCCTTGTCTGCCCTTTTCCTGCTGGGACGTGCAGGTCAGAGTCGGTGGGCAGGAGATAGCTGGATGATTTTCAGAGAGGAGGCCCACCAGAACCTGAGCACCCAGGAGAAGGAAGAAGCTGTGGTGGAGGAAAAGACTCTGTGGTCAACCCACATGGCCTCAAGCTCGGGCTCTTGCCATTGAGCTAAAGAGAGCGCTGCTCTCCTCCTGGCCCAAGGGGCTCCAAAGGCAATCCCACAGAACCCAAGGGCGCTCCTGCCTGAAGGAGCAAACTGACACGTGAGAGACCTCATGGGGCCTTAGATTCCCATATGGGGGTTCTAGACAAATGGCCAATGCTAAGACTGACTCTCAGAGGGGCGCCTGGGTGGCTCAGTTGGTTAAGCGACTGCCTTCGGCTCAGGTCATGATCCTGGAGTCCCGGGATCGAGTCCCGCATCGGGCTCCCTGCTCAGTGGGGGGTCTGCTTCTCCCTCTGACTCTCTTCCCTCTCGTGCTCTCTCTCATTCTCTCTCTCAAATAAATAAATAAATAAAATCTTTAAAAAAGACTGACTCTCAGAGTTCTTGGGGGCATTGGAGGAAGGTCTCACACACACACACACACACACACACACACACACACACACACATCGGGCTGCTTAGTGGATGAACTTCAGTAATCCCTGGGAGCAGAGCCCTGGAGAATCATCAGTGTGGTTAAAAGCAATAGCCACCTCCAAAGCCACCACCTTAATCATGACAAAAGAGTTCATTTTTCTACCTTCCAGGAAATATAGGACTAAAGACCTTTGCAAGAAACTTTAAAGATTCACTGACACGCTCAAGGCCTCTGGTCATCTGTCCTCCCGGGGAGATAAGCAGCATCCCTGGAGAGAAGGCAGTCCAAAGTCAGGAGGAGTACGGCCCTGCTATTCAGACACTGAGCTCTCCTCATACCAGGTTAGGTGGTGGTGAATCCGAGAACAATGAATCGCCCCAGGGCCAGGTACCAGACAAATCAGGACAGCCCCTACCTCCCAGGTCCCACAGAAATTATTCAAATTCGCTAAACCGAAGTCACACTGTCCTACATATTTCTTCTGGTGGAAACCACAATAGAGGCTCTGGCTCACCATGTCCCCTCACCCCTCTGCCTCCTGATGCCTCTTGGTGCTCCTCTGTGTGGCCCCGTGTGGCCTCGTGTGCCCCGCCCCCATCTTGGGAACGGTGAGTATCAAGCTGTCTTCTCTGTAGCAGTCCTCCCCTGATACTGTTGGCTCATCAGACCTGAATAGTCATCAAGCCTACCTTTTGGAACAATCCGTGCCCATATTAAACCCTGGACAGGTGTGGCCTGGGAAGCTCAGGGGACGTGTCAGACTCTTAGCCCCGGGCCGAGGCCCTTGGAGGGGTTCTGGAAATGGCTGACCTCATTCCTCCCTTTGTCTCCCTTCCTTGACTGTGATCACATTGACTTGCTCTAGATGCTCTAAGCTTTCCCAGCAGCCTCATTGCTTACACATCGCAGTTGATGCTGGGGTTGTTCCTCTTCCCAGACAGCTGCCTAAGCAATCCTCTGCTCCCGCTGTCCCACTTTGAGAGGCTGAGGGTGAGGTCACAGCGTGGCTGGTGCACCAGTGTTTGCATTGCTCAGACGGTGCTGTCAGAGCCCGAGCAATGCACGCCTATCATCCACCTGCTGTCAGCTACCTGTCAATACCCTCATCCCGGAAGCCACGTGCTCCTTCTCTTGAACTTGGTCCAGACATTACACAGATGAACTCTTACAGGGCAGTTTACATCCCTTTCACGGGAGCAGCACTGTAGGGGATTATCCAACTCTCTGATTTTGGTGATCGTTTCCTACCTCCCCTCCCATCCCCTCTGCTTAGTCTAGAACTTACCTTTTGGGTTTGTCCCTTCCCGTTAGCACCTCCTCCAGGAAAGGTGCCCTGGAGAGAGGGTTGTCTGAGGTGATTTCCCCTAAGAACAGAGCCTGAGACAGGTAGTTTATCTGGGAGTGACTCCTGGAAGCTGGAGTGTGGGAGTGAGGAGTAAACAGGACAAGGAGAAAAAACCAGCAGAGAAGGTTCATTTGAACCCGTCACCACTCTGGGCAGCTGAGGCTCAGTTCCCTGGGGACCTCTGAGGAACTGTGTGGAATGCACCTCAGAATTGTCCTTCTGAATGGCAGGAGCCTGGGACATTCATCTACCAACTTCTATGGCCCATTGGCAGAGGATTGCCCTGGGGGTGTTAACTCTTCCCGGGCTGAGCCTGAGCCAAGGTCCTCCAGGCTGAGGAGAAAGGCAGGGAGGCAGAAAAGTGGTGGTGGGGAGGTCTTTGAGATGAAACTCAAGATGGAAAGCAAGCAGTGGGGGTATAACTGTCCATCTCAGGTGTGCAAAAATCAGTGGGCTTATCAAACGTGTCCTACAGAGGGTGATATTTAAGTCAGTCAGCAGTAGCTTAAGAGAAGCATTTGGAACTGAGTGTTTACAATTGATGACCTAAACTGATGGTTTCAAAATCACCTGTAGGTCTTACCTGCCTGTATTATTCCTTTCCTCCTATGTTCAGGAGAGGACTTGATCTGTTTACCACCAATGATTTCTTTAGGATGAATGATTAATACTTTATTGGTTACTTACATTTGCTTAGATACCCTTGCATTGTTATTACTCCTTCTCTAATTTGGTCAATTAATTAACACATTCATCCCCAAAGTGAGACTGGTTCATATTTTGGATGCGAAAGCATGTGATTTTCCTCCTTTGCTTTTCTCCTAGCTGAGCCGGTCCTTGTTATACTTCACTGTCTCAGAAGATTCCCCTTAGGACTGAAAGCAGTGGAAGGCAGCAAGGATTTCTGGCTTTTGTTTTCTAAGAGCACAAGCCCTCAGGAGGGTTTGCAGAAGAGGCAAAAGGGTGAAGGAGACTTGATGTTCTATATAGTTAGTCTTGTAGAGCTCCCACACCCCTAGAAGAGGAGATGGCCCTTGACTGAGGGGGAGAAAAAAGGGAGAGAGAGAGAGAGAGCTGTGGTCCAGGAGCAGTGCGGATCCAACCCTGCTCTCTGTAAGGGCTCCCAGGATGATGTAAGCCTCCAGAGGAGAATGGTTGGGTGATACAGCTAATTCCTACAGCCCAAGCCAGTTGCAGAAGTATCAGAAGAGGCTGTAGAGAGATAATGAATATTTTAGTAGCAACCAAGGCAGACAGGTGATGGAGCCTTTAACTCATAGTACTCTGGCACAGAGTAAGATCTTGGATTTTTTTAAAGATTTTATTTATTTATTTGAGAGAGAGAGAGAGAAGGAGCAGGGGGAGGGGCAGAGGGAGAGGGAGAAGCAGACTCCCCGCTGAGTGGGGAGCCTGACATGGGACTCGATCCCAGGACCAGGAAATCATGACTGAGCTGAAGTCAGAAGCTTAACTAACTGAGCTACCCAGGTGCCCCAGGTCTTGGAGTTTTGATATGAATTTCAGGAAGGGGGAAGGAAAACTAAGGAAGGACTGAGGGCAAATTTCCTGCCAGCCTGGGAGAGGACGCTTGAAGTTGGTAATTACATTGATTTATTTAAAACAGGTTTTTAGACTTAGATGCCTACTCACCACACATTTATTGAGTGATTACTGTGTGGCAGGCATCATGCTTGACACTGAGAATGTAGATATGACTAAGACATAGCTCCTTGCTTCAAAGGTGCCCACATCCAGTCAAGGGGATACACTTATAAGATGATGATGATCCAAACACACGTGTAATATCTGTTTATAATAATAGATATCTACAGGTTTTATGGAGCCCAAGAATAGGCGTGGAAGGGAGAGTTCAGAGAAGTTTCTTGAAAATAGAGGGTGTTTCTTTTCTTTTTATTTTATTTTATTATGTTATGTTAGTCACCATACAATACATAATTAGTTTTTGATGTGGTGATCCATGATTCATTGTTTTTGTATAACACCCAGTGCTCCATGCAGTACATGCCCTCCTTAATATGCATCACTGGGCTAACCCATCCCCCCACCCCCTCCCCTCTAAAACCCTCAGTTTGTTTCTCAGAATCCACAGTCTCTCATGGTTCATCTCTCCCTCCAATTCCCCCCCCATTTTCCCTTCCTTCTCCTAATGTCCTCCATGCTATTCCTTATGTTCCACAAATAAGTGAAACCATATGATAATTGACTTTCTCTGCTTGACTTACTTCACTTAGCATAATCTCCTCCAGTCCCATCCATGTTGATGTAAAAGTTGGGTATTCATCTTTTCTGATGGCTGAGTAATATTCCATTGTATATATGGACCACATCTTCTTTATCCATTCGTCTGTTGAAGGGCATCTCGGCTCTTTCCACAGTTTGGCTATTGCAGATATTGCTGCTATGAACCTTGGGGTGCCTATGGCCCTTCTTTTCACTACATCTGTGTCTTTGGGGTAAATACCCAGGAGTGCAATTGCTAGGTCATAGGGTAGCTCTATTTTTAATTTTTTGAGCACCTCCACACTGTTTTCCAAAGTGGCTGTACCAACGTGCATTCCCACCAGCAGTGTAAGAGGGTTCCCCTTTCTCCACAACCTCTCCAGTATTTGTTGTTTCTTGCCTTGTCAATTTTTGCCATTCTAACTGGTGTAAGATGGTATTTCAATGTGGTTTTGATTTGAATTTCCCTGATGGCTAATGATGATGAACATTTTTTCATGTGTCTGTTAGCCATTTGTATGTCTTCTGTGGAGAAGTGTCTGTTCATGTCTTCTGCCCATTTTTTGACTTGATTTTTTGTTTTTTGGGTGTTGAGCTTGAGAAGT
Organism: Neomonachus schauinslandi; assembly: GCF_002201575.2. NCBI lineage: Eukaryota > Metazoa > Chordata > Mammalia > Carnivora > Phocidae > Neomonachus > Neomonachus schauinslandi. Next base: position 25,447,223 of record NC_058415.1, read on the forward strand.
TCTTTATAGATCTTGGATACCAGCCCTTTATCTGTAGTATCATTCGCAAATATCTTCGCCCACTCTCGCCACTATTGTTCAACATAGTACTAGAAGTCCTAGCAACAGCAATCAGACAACAAAAAGAAATAAAAGGTATTCAAATTGGCAAAGAAGAAGTCAAACTCTCTCTTTTCACAGATGACATGATACTTTATGTGGAAAACCCAAAAGACTCCACCCCCAAATTACTAGAACTCATACAGCAATTCAGTAATGTGGCAGGATACAAAATCAATGCACAGAAATCAGTTGCTTTCTTATACACTAACAATGCAACTGTAGAAAGAGAAACTAGAGAAACGATTCCATTTACAATAGCACCAAAAACCATAAGATACCTTGGAATAAACCTAACCAAAGAGGTAAAGGATCTATACTCTAGGAACTACAGAACACTCATGAAAGAAATTGAAGAAGACACAAAAAGATGGAAAAACATTCCATGCTCATGGATTGGAAGAATAAACATTGTTAAAATGTCTATGCTACCCAGAGAAATCTGTATGTTCAATGCCATCCTGATCAAAATTCCAATGACATTTTTCAATGTGCTGGAACAAACAATCCTAAAATTTGTATGGAATCAGAAAAGACCCCGAATCGCCAAGGAAATGTTGAAAAAGAAAAACAAATCTGGGGGCATCACATTGCCTGATTTCAAGCTATATTACAAAGCTGTGATCACCAAGACAGCATGGTACTGGCACAAAAACAAACATACAGACCAATGGAACAGAATAGGGAGCCCAGATATGGACCCTCAACTCTATGGTCAAATAATCTTTGCCAAAGCAGGAAAAAATATGCAATGGAAAAAAGACAGTCTCTTCAATAAATGGTGCTGGGAAAATTGGACAGCCACATGCAGAAGAATGAAACTTGACCATTCTCTAACACCATACACAAAGATAAACTCAAAATGGATGAAAGACCTCAATGTGAGACAGGAATCCATCAAAATCCTAGAGGAGAACATAAGCAGTCCCCTCTTTGACATTGGCCACAGCAATTTCTTTCAAGATACATCTCCAAAAGCCACGGAAACAAAAGCAAAAATGAACTTTTGGGACTTCATCAAGATAAAAAGCTTCTGCACAGCAAAGGAAATAGTCAACAAAACAAAGAGGCAACCCGCAGAATGGGAGAAAATAGAGGGTGTTTAAATTGAGCCTTAAAGGTGGGTAGGAATTCTCTGTCTGGTGAATGGATGGGAGTGGGTGGGAGGCTGTATGGCCAGTGGGAAGAGTGAGGAGTCACAAAGATGTGTGTTAGTTTTCTATTCTGCATAGCAAATCACCACAAATTTAGTAGCTTAAAACAACACACGTATTTATTATCTCACTGTTTCTGTGGGTCAGGGATCTGGGCACCGCTTAGCCAGATTCTCTGCTTCAGGGTGTCATCCTACAGCAAAACATAATAAAACAATTTTCATGGCTCACTAGTGAGTTATTGGTAAGGAAAAATATCCCCCTGTAAAATATAGTCTCTGCAGCCCATTTTGATAAATATGCTGGTTAATTTACTCCTCCTCTCCACCCCCCATCAGAAATAGCAGTTCAGAGTCACTTTTTGTTTTGGAAGGAGGTAAACTTTTACTGAAATGCATGACTCTGACCCTGGAGACTGCATTATCATTAATTTCTCCTTTTCATGAGTTTTTAAATGTTTCCATCTGAACACTAATCATGTGAACATGACGTTGACACTCTCCCAAGAAATGGCCAATACCAACAATAGCTTAGGAATGCAGATTTTGACAAGGCTGGATTTGATGATTTGTACATCCTGAAAAACTGTTGGAATTTCCAAGGGAGACATTGGAATCAGGAGGGCCCAGCCTTCTGGATTTACCTGAAGGTTATTTATTACCTGTCCAGCATACCGATTCCAAAGGGACTCAACATCCCCTTAGGCTCTTCTCTTCTCAGCATCTTTCAATGAATCTGCCCCCAGCTAGTTCTGGAATCAGGGCTCCCAATAAGATTCAATGTGATGTCCTACTCTTGGCCCCAATTATCTCAGTATTGGATTTACACATTACACATGACATGATGTTTAAGAGTGTTGGGGTCACTACCCTTCTGGAGCTATTTACTTTGGAATTTCCCTGAAGCCTCTGTGCATTCTCTGGCCCTAGAAGGTGCTGTGCTTTCTTGTGTTAAAAGTTGTATTCTGAAAGAAGATCTTGAATCACATTCCCAGTTCCTCCACTATAACTGCTCTAGTTGAGTTTTCTATTGAAATTTTGCTAGGAAATTGCCCATTCTAAGTTTTCAAACTCATTGCCATCAAATGATATAGGATATTCTCTTTTGATGATTTTGGTCCATTCTGTATCTGGTTTTGCATCATTTCCCATTCGTAGTTTTAAATATTTTTTCTCTCTTTGCCTAATCAAGCTCACAAAGGTTTATCTTTTTTTGTTGGCCTTTATGAAGAATGAGAATTTGATTTTATTTCTCCTTTCTTTTATGTTTTCTAACCCTTTTTCTTTCTACTGCAGTTAATTCTATTACTCCTTTTCTAATTTATTATGATGAACCCTAAGTGTCTTTGATTTTAGGCTTTGAAGCCATTTAAGGCTATAATTTTTTTCTAAATACAGGTGATGCTATGTCCCACAGATTTTATTATAAAATAGTCTCATTTTCAAGGCTTTCAAAATAGTTTAAAATTTCGTTTTCAATTCATCTTTGACATAAGGACAAATAGAACTGTTTCTCAATTTATGAGTAGTTGAAATTATCTTTATTAATAATATTATTATTAAGCTTGGGCACCTGACCTTTACAGCTCTTACACGGTTTATGAGTTTTCTCTGTGGCCAAGTATTTGATTTATTTTGGACATAACAAACATATTTTCCTATTCAGGATGTCAGTTCTTAATATATGTACTAATTACTCTATATCCTCACTTATTTTTCACCTTCAAGATGTGCCCTGAAAGACATACATTGAAAAGCCCACTATTTGCATTTCTGATAGGTTTTGACTTCCATATCTAGCATCTATGTTGTATGTAGTTTGAAACACTTCAGACAAATAATTTACATAAGCAAGACCATGACTTTATTATAATCCAAGATGCCTGAAAGAAGCAAATGTACATCTCTGGGCTAACATACCTTTAACCCAGGCCTCAAAGAATCTACATACAAAAATCCAAGGAACTTGAGCTCAAAGAAACAAAGCATCATGAATAAAAGCAGGAACCAAGACTATTGGACACAAAAAGAGTAGAGTAAGTATATTTAGTATTTAATGAGTAAATTGGGTTGGGAAATGTGGAACAGGATGGGAAATGTGGAACAGGCTTAAGATGTTAGGAAAAATTCAAGAAGGCTAGAAGAGGGGGGATGAAGGAAGAGCAACATTTAAAGACAAAATTGGCTTAGTATTTAGAAAACTAAAAGGCACCAATTCTCAGCTTAAGGAAGCCCAAGAAATCCCAAGTGGGATAAGTAAAGAAAAATCCATATCTAGAACAGAGAGAAATTGCAGAATACCACAGACAAGAGAAAAAAAAAAAAAAGAAGCTAGAGAGAAAAGACAAATCAGCTACAAAGGAATGACAATTCAATTTGTAGCTGACTTCGTAATGGCACAAGGAAGCCAAAAGGCCATAAAACAATATTTATAAGTGCTGAATCTATATCTAGTACATATCCATTCACTATATTCTATATCTAATGAAAATTCATTTCAGTTAGAAAAGTAAGTTATTTTCAGATAAAAAAATTATATTTCCATCCAAAGATGTCTATAGAGGAAATTTGGAAATGTCTATTTTAGGGAAAATAAAAATGATCCCAGATAGAAGATCTGAGATGCAAGAAGGAAAGGAAAATATATAAATTGGTAAATATGAAAGTCCATAGAAACACATATTGATTGGGCAAAAACACTGATAATGATGTTTGATTTGTGGATTAAAACAATAGAACATAAACACTGATTAACAGTGGCATATAAACCATTATAGAGGTGATTATGGCTAGTGTTCTGGAGTTCTTGGATTCTTTGTGACAAAGGTGAAGATAGTGATCAGTTTTGGATTTCTTAGGTTAAAGTTTCATATTAAATTATTTAGAGAAACTACCACCCCGAAAGGAAGGAAGGAAGGAAGGACGGAAGGAAGGCAGGAAGGAAGGAAGAAGGAAAAACATCATGTATACTTTCCAAATTACTAGAGTGAGAAATTGGAATGAGAAAAAAAAATGGAGTCAATCTAAAAAAGGTCAAGAAAATTATGTGTCAACTATACTTTAATAAAAAAAAAATAGCTCAAGAAAGAAAGGAGACAGAGAGAGAGAGAGAGAGAGAGAGAGAGAGAGAAAAGAAAAATCAAAATAGGCAGCACTAAACCAAATGATAGAAATAAATCCAAACATCAGTACTCCCAGTCAATGTCAATGAAAAATCAATCTTGATAAAAAACAAAGATTATCAGATTGGATTAAAAATCTTTATTCTGTCTAATAATAAAAACATTAAAGTAAGGACAAAGAAAGATTGAAAATAAAAGGATAAAAAAAACACATGTATCAGGTAAGCAGCACCAAACAAGAGCTGGTGTAATTATATTCGTGAAATAGATGTGCAACAATATTTAGCAGAGACCAAATGAATCATTACGTAAATATGAAAGATTCAGTTCTCTGGAAGAGAGAAGGGGGGAGGGGCAGTGGGGGAGAGAGAGAGAACCTCAAGTGGACCCTCCACTGAGCTCGGAGCCCAACAAGGGTTTCGACCCCACGACCCTGAGATCATGATCCTGAGATCACGACCCCAGCCAAAACCAAGAGTAGGCTGCCTAACCGACCGTGCCACCCAGGTGCCCCTAAAATGCCACAACATATCTAAAGCAAAAGTTGATAAAAGTACAGGGAGTAAAAGACAAGTCCATCAGGCAATGGGAAATTTTCACTCACCAATTTTGGCAATAGAACACATTTCTAAAAAGTCAATAAACATATGGAATGTTTGAATGGTACAATTAAACTTGATCAAATGGATGTGTTTATAATTAACTCCAGAAAACATATTCTTATTATGCACATGTGAATAATTTATGAAAACAATCACCTGTTAGGCCACAAAGCACATCTTAACAAATTTCAAAGGACTGACAGAGCATGCCATGTGGCCACAAATAACTGCTTTTGTTGTGTTTATACTCAAAAAAGATGAATAGAAGAATTCATCAATGTTGAATTGCAAAAAATGTATTTACTAATTAATCAATAAGTAAAAATCATAATATAAATAAGAATGTGTACAGCAAACCTCACTAAAGGCACTGAAACTTGTGAAGTACAGCTAACCTAGGATTTGGAGGGAAGTTTGGAGCCATACATTTGCATTGAAGAAAAAAAAGGCTAAAAGTTAATGAGATAAGCATCCAATTTAAGAAATTAGGAAAAGAACAATAGAATAAGCCTACAGGCAGTAGAAGTAGAAATTGAAAACAGAGGCAGAACCCAAACAGACAGATAGGGAGTATGAATAAGGCCAAAGGAGAGGTCTTTGTAAATACTAATATGATTGACAAAACTCTGGCCAGAGGAAAGAGATAAAAAGAAATAAGCCAAATAAAATATATAAAAGAGCCACAGATGATTCAAATGATGTGTCAGAGATTCAAATGATAATGAGAAAAGATTATAAACCAGCTTTATGACAAAAGAAGTTAAAAAGTTAGCTGAAGTGGAGAAATTTCTGAAATACATACATTATTGCAATGATATCTAAAGTAACAATTACTGCAAATGATTCAAGAAGAAATGGAAAACCAGAATAGTCCTAGAACTAGTAATGGATAGTTTTTAAATCTTCCCTTAAAGAAAGCAGCATGCCAGGATGAATTTACAGGTCAAGTTCTCCTTAACATTCAACAAACAGAAGATTTCAGTCTTACATAAATTTTTCCAAAGACTATAGAAAAGGAGCACTTCTCAACTCATTGAAAGAGGCTAGCATAATTTTGATGCCATATCAGAAAAGGAAATGAAAAGAAAGGATAATCACAGGCCAATCTCATTCCTGAATATAGGTGTTGAAATCCCTCACAAACTACTAGCAAATTGAATTCAACATACATAGAAACACAGTATCTCATCCCCAAGCTTGGTGTTATAGGCATGAAAGTTTGGTTTAACATAAGAAAATTGATTACAGGGGTGCCTGGGTGGCTCAGTCGTTAAGTGTCTGCCTTCAGCTCAGGTCATGATCCTGGAGTCCTGGGATCAAGTCCCGCATTGGGCTCCCTGCTCAGCGGGAAGCCTGCTTCTCCCTCTCCCACTCCCCCTGCTTGTGTTCCCTCTCTGGCTGTGTTTCTCTCTGTCAAATAAATAAATAAAATATTTTTAAAAATTGATTACATCAAAAACTAATGATGTACTATATGGTAACTAACATAATAAAAAATTATAAAAAAAGAAAATTGATCAATGTAATTCACTGCATTAATAGAAAGGGCAAAACTATTCGATCATCTCCATCGATATAGAAAAAAAAGCACTTGATAAAATTTAACATTCATGATAGAAACCTTTTGCAAACTAGCAATAGACTGAAACTTTCTCTACCTGATAGTAGTAACTACAAAAACGCTTTCAGCAAATACTGTACTTAATGGTGAAGAAGGAGAGAAGAAAGGGTGCATGTAGTTACACTTTTTTTTCCTCTACTGTGCTAGATAGCCTAGCCAGAGTAGGAAGGCAATATAAAGAAATGAAATGCATAATGAATAGAAAGGAAGGACAACATTGTAGGATTGCCTGCATCATACAACCAAAAATAAACCAAAAATAAATGTACTTAGCCTATTTGAACAATGTTTTGTTTGATTGTTTTTTCTTCCTTGCTTTCTTAAGACCTTAACCCTAGAGCAGGGTTTCTCAACCTTGACACTATGGACATTTTAAGCTGGATAATTCTTTGTCGTGTGGGTTGTGTTGTGCACTGTGGGATGTTAGTAGCATTCCTAGCTTTTTATCCTCAGTTGCCCATTGTGAAGGCTGAGGCAAACAAGTTTCTGTTATGGGAAAGTTTCTACCCACAACTTCCTGTTGCAGCTAATTTATTCTTCACACCCTTCAGTGCGTCTGGCTCATAGAAAGGACTCCACAAGAGGAGATTCTTGGGTGAGCCTCGTCTTTTGAGCCTCGTCTTTTTCACCCAGGGAGGCTGTGCTTTTATTAGTTCTTTCTTGTCTCCGGGAGATATAGTGAACAATTAGACCCTCAGAACCTGTTTGAACAAAGGAGAAATGGGGGCTTCCATCTTCCCGAGTCAGGGGCCGAGAGGATGGTGTGGTGTGGCAGGACAAAGCCTTTGCAAGTTAGGAAACTCACCCTGAGGTAGAGAAGAATGGTTGGAGTATGTGTCCTGTATTAGAGGCAGGCTTAGCATGGGTTACAAATATGAAGAATCAGATGTAAGACCATATCATGCTAGAGGTCCAGACCACCCCCATTTTGGTTCCCGGGGAGCTTGGCATACATTTCTCAATACCTGTATAAGAAAACAAGAGCAAGCAATTGTTTATTAACATCTACCATGTGCCAAACCTTTGAAGAAGCAACTGCTTCCTTAATCAGTTAAGACTCTTGTTGCAAGCAACAGAAAGCTCCAGTGGCTTAAACCATAAAGGATTTGTTGTGTCACGTAACTGTGAAGTCCTGAGGTGTGTGTTTGTGTGGGGGGGGGCGGGGAGGGTGGTTTGTTCACCAGGCTCACGTGGTCATTCGGGCTAGGGCTTGGTCTCTGTGGTTCTCTGGGTCCTGCCCTCCTCTGGGTGGCTGCCTCATCCTCAGGCTGGCAGCCAGATCTCTGCTGTCATTTTCTGGGGCCACATGCTTCCTCATCCGTAGCTTCTTTTTTCTTCATTTGTAGCACAAACACTCACTTGGGACAGCAAGCAGCTTTGCCCTGAATCAGTCACTCTTAGGGTGATACCATGTAGTGTAGTCAGAGCCAACTGAGGCCTGAGCTGGGAGCCAGGGTAGAGACATTCCATCCTTCCCAGACTGTTGGGCTTCTCCACAGGAGTAGGGGGGTGTAATGTACTGGGGAGTCAACTATGATACCCATCACCCCACGGACTCTGAGATTGCAGAAACTTGATTAACAGAGCTGTCACACTGTGGAGCAGAGCCTCCATGGACTTCTGCAGCTCTCAGCAGACAGTCTGTGGTGGGGCTTGAGGCAGGGGTTCAAACAGCCCCACCCAGGGAGGCAGAACCCAAATAGTAACGTGGTTGTAACCTCTGCCCTTCTACCTTTCTCTCATTCTTCTCCTGCTCTTCATTGCAAGGGGACAGACATCCATCTGCCTTCACCATGCTCTAGGTCAGTTGGCTTCTACCAGGGTTTTGCCAGTGGGAGGCACTGGCAGAGGGTGGGTAAGGAAAAGAGAGAAGTCAGAGTATTTCACCCACGCTGTGCCCCTGGCAGCATCCAGCAGTGGTAATGCTTCCTCTGAGTCCATGGCTCCAAATCCCACTGGACAGGGCTGGTGTGGTTCCAGAATCCTCCCAGCATCTCTGCCCCAAGAGTCCTGGTTGCACTTCATCTTCCCCCTGTCCCACCAGCCAACATGTGGCCAGTCTCTGGGTTGCATCACTATCTCCGGTTTGGCTTCTCAACTCTTCTGGTCACGTCCATCCCTTGTGTTACCAGTTCCTAGCGCTGTTTCCTCTGGTTTCAACACTTAGAGAGTTTTCTCTTTTCCTAGTTGTTCCAAACCAAAGCCTTGGTTTTTTTACAGCCTAGTGTGGCCGGGAGAAGCAAGGGTTACATGTTGAACCAAATTAAGCTGAGACCTCCAGGGTGTGACTGACCCAACCTCTACACTTCAGTAAGCAGCTCTCTGTTCGAAATTAAAATACACCTCCTTTATTCTCCCCCTCCATCTCTGGAGTCAGGGGCTGAGGGGATAGTGTCCTTGGGGATGAAGTACTGTGATTGTCAATAGCAGTAATGACAACTGATGGAACGTTTAGGTCTGATTTACAGGCAACGCTGGATTTGCATTAGTGTGGTAGGTTTAAAATAACATCCATGCATTAGATGATATTCAGATTTAATGGAAAAATAATGACTGCATTAAATCAGGTTTTATTGTTATGGAGGGTTTTAATTTGGCAGGACCACTTTCCTTTTGTGATCTAGAAAGGGCTCGGTTGAGGAAGGTGGAGCTTCCATGCTGATTCTTGACCTATATCCATTCTGCACTCCCCCAGAAATGACTGTACCTTAAGCAGGTTAACCTTTTTCTTTCGTTTTTGTTTGTTTGTTTGTTTTTCCTCAGAAGCTGGTTTTCACTTCTCAAAACCTTACAGATTAATTTAAAAGTAATAAAAATTAAACAGAAGTCATTGTTCTTCCCTGCTTTATGAAATGGTGTTTCCAATGTGGGTTGTTGTTTTTTTTTTTTTAAAGAGGAAATGCATCATTAAAGTTGCTGCATTATTTATCAGAGAGGCTAATGAAATCATAACTACAGTAAGTGAAGACACGCAGTAACTGCACTGGTTTGGAACACTGCCTACAAAAGCCCAGTTAATCACCGTGGGACTGGTGCCTTTTATACTTCAGCCTGTGAAGCCGAAAGCATTGCAGTCTTTGTGTAAAGGCCTCAGAGTTCTTGACTCTCCCCAAGGTAAGAAAAGTCACCGTTATGGGGTGACGATGAAATTTAGTCAGAGTTTGCCAGCAGAGGCGCGATCAACAGATTTTGATGGACCTCAAAAGATGCTTAAAAGATTGCTTTCCATCTTGCTTGTCCTTTGCTGCCATGTTACCTGTTAATTTACTGATCTGCCCACCTGCCTAGGTCAGCTGTTATCACGGATATGAAAGCTATAACTGAAGAGAGGGGAAACCATGGAAAACACATAGACTGCTCCACAAGTTTACAAAGGGGGAAGTTGAAGCTCAGGATGTAAGTGACTTACTGAGAGCAGGATGAATACCCAGATCCTTCCTGGTTACCTCATTACCTGCGTCTTAGCGGCACTGGACGGTTCTCCAGCATCCCACTGAGGCTGTTGGTGGCCTTGGCTGGGGAGTGGCTGGAGTGTCAGTATTCCCCATCCAGCATTAGTGGTGAAGCCTTTGACGTTTCTTTCCTCCACCTGACAGGACTGGACTGTTAGGTGGGAATGCACCCAGTCCTACATAATCCGGTAGCTTTTGCATAGTCCACGCTTAGCTCTTTTCTGACTCCTCCAGGAAATCCTTGACCTTCAGGATTGTGCACCCACAAACTTCCTGCCCTGTCTCCTTCCTGTGCACACTCCTGGTCACAAGGCCCTACAGTCCTGGGTGGGACACCTGACCCTAGCTGGGCCAAGGAAGACCTTCGTAGGTCATTTGGACTTGAGGCTCATCTTGGGACTCATCTCCCTCTGGGTGGTGGATGAATGGTAGGTATAACATTTGTGAGCTGTTGGAGACCTTGTCTAGAGAGTCAACAGAACAAAGAAAGAGTGAAGCTGATGTGTGCCAACAAACAAAGCTGGGAGATGGTCAGAGTGCACTCAGTTCTCTTTGCTCCCGAGGCCCTGCGAAAACCTGCCCTATGAACAGCCTGGGGTCTGGCATTCCCTGGATTCCGAATCAAAACTAGTACATTTCCTTTTGTGCTCTGTATGTAACTGGGTATCTGTCACTGCAACCACAAAGGGCCTTACTCTTATCTCTGTCAACTGATGGATCAATTCATTCATGCACGAGTGTAAGCGCGCATTCAGAAATATTACAAGTACCCATTAAGTGGTGTCTTTTATGGGTTCTCACTTCCTTATCTTGCTCGCGTTATCCACTTGTTCCTGTTTTCCTCTTTCCTGTGCCATCAGATAGATGGGGAAAAGATGATTTTTAAGAGCTATGTCAGTTTAGATAGGTGGGGTAGAAGGACTGGTGAGGAGGGTTCTGGGTGGCAGTTTCTGAGGGGCCTTAGGAGGTAGGAGTCCACCGCGGCTTTATGAACACATGGTTAAGCAATCCGTCACCAAGCGCCATGGCATATTTATTATTCACTGGAAGCTACCAAAGGAAGAGAAGACATACTCCTTGTTCTTAAGATGCTCACAGTGGAGGCAGCAGAGAAGGATCACGATGAATGTGAAGCATTTGCAAATAAGGAGAGGAGATACACAGTAGGGGACATGGTTAGGGCGGCCTAACACGTAAGGGATGATAGCCTGCTCTTGCTCAGATCAATTGGCACTTTCATGGCACTTCTCATTCAAAGATCTTAAGGTAGATGGTAAATACCAGCTCACTAGGGCTCACCAGCCCTTTGGGAACCACAGATGTAGAACAGGGAATAACCTGGGACCAGGAGGGACAGGAAACATGCTTAACAGACAGTCCAGGGCGAGTCAGGGAAGTAGAATGTAAGTATCGGTGCTGGAAGTGGGCCATAATTACCAGTAACGAACGAGCTCTCAGACTTTTGATCCAAGGTGATAATACCACTCTGTCAGCTCAAATACAAGGGAATTCTGAGTACTGAGGTTTAGTTCCATTACTCATATTGCCACATATATTTCTCACGCTGCTATGCATGAAAATGTCTTATGTTTAAATTTCCCCAAATCGTCGTTTCCAAGCTAGATGCTTCCTGCAAAACCTGCATCCCGTCCATCTGTCCTACGTCATCTGCAGACATCCTTCCACTTGCCTGTAACTCCTGACCTTTCCCTCTCGAGCCACTCAGAGCCTGCATAAGTGATGAGCACAGGGATCTGTCCCCTTGGGACTTCAGGGAAGACAGATAATGACGCAGTCCTCTTCCTCCTTCCCATTCTGCTCCTTGCCTTATTTCCAACTTGGACTTTTCATAACTTGTCCAGGTGCTGCCTCATCCCACGTCTTTCCCCATCTCTGCTTTCCCCACTTCAATAAGCTCTGAAGATCCGAGCAGTTCAGGTGGGTCGGAAAGGCCAGTCCCAATTGTATTGCCCTCAGACCCAGGTCCTTTATGCAAATCTGACTCAAGAGGATGCAAACTTCAGTTCTCAAGTTCACTTATAAAATGGAGTATTTTTTTCAGGAACAAACTTTTCATGTCTGACCTTGAGCTTCCACTTTCATTTTCCTATTATAGAAAATGGGATCTCATTTCTTTCAGGTAAATTCAGTGCATTTTCGTAATTTCTAGGTCACTTCAGGTTAAACATTTTACTAAAATTGGGGATTTTTTTCCCTCTTGCATAAACTTCGTTGCCCCTCACGTTGATGTTGATGTGAAGCTTTAGGAAGGGGGCTGTTTACTCAAGTATCATTTGGCTGTTTCTTGATATCTACCTGGCAATGTTTTCTGCTGCCAGCCCTTGAGATGTGCCTTGTGTCACCTGGTCCTTAGGTTGGCCCACTGAGCTGTAGCCTCGTGCTTCCAGATCCTTGGTGGGTGAAAGGGAGAAGAGTCCAGTCCTGACTCATGCATCTGCTTTCCAATTCTTTCCAATTCTCTCCAATTTTGTCCCTGAACCCCTAGACTTTGAGCTTTACTCTGAAGAATTGGATATCTTTGTTCCATTTCCTTTCTGACCCTCTAAACCCTCTTTCCACCACCCCTGGAAAAATGACAAGTGTATGTTTGCAGCCCAAGGGAAGGACGATCAAAAGGAAAGGGAAAGAACATTTTGGTTAATATCTCAAAGTGTCATCTCTCCAAATAAGCCAATTCTTCTATCGTGTATTTTGAATGCAAATCGAAAAACTAAGAACTTGCTAGAAATCTTTTGTTTTAGTCAAAGCTTTTAAAAAGGCACAGTACAGAACCTCCCATTTTCTTAGAAGAACCATCTGGTTATATGGGGGGGGAGACAAGGTGGATAAGCTGAAGTTACCCATGGGTATTGATGATATAGGGGCTATGCTCAGAAATCAAGGGTTTTTTTTTTTGTTTTTGTTTTTTGTTTTTTTAGTTACAAGCATAAAATCCCATTTCATCCATTATCAGTCCATTATCACAAGTGAGATAGATGTTAGACCAAGATAGCATAATTAACAATATGGAAACTTATCAGATTTGGTTATGGTGTATTTGAAACAGAGGTCCAGAAGTCACCCACACCAGGAGAAAATATATCAAACTTAGCCTCAAGATATGACCTACTAGGTAGAAATATATGAGATTATTTTCACCAACTAAGAAAGGAGAAAAAAGTACATCTGCAGGGCTAACATTTCTATTCATCTATATGCTTGCATCTCTCAGTTCCTTGTCAGTGACACTGGAAAATTCTACTCAGGTGGTCCATTTGAACTTGGTTTTGCTTGTAGAAAACTTTGACATATTTTATTTTGAACGGCAGCATTTAAAAATTTTACCAGCTTAAAGTCTTCTGCCAGCTGAAACATCTTTGTGTTGCACAGTTATTATTTCTTTTTAGTATTGTAGCCCACATAATCTGCATGAAACTCACACTGCTTAGCACTCAGATGGAGTGGATTCTGTTTAAGGATAAAAGAAATGGTGGGTACTAAGTGACTGTGGTGTGGGGAGGGTCAAGGAGGAGGAGTCATGGTCAAGTCAGAGGAAGGGAGGTGGTGCCTACAAGAGACCTTGATGGTCTTAAATGATGGTGATCTGGAGGTGAAGTCAGAGATGAAATTTTTTTCTGAGACATTTTTTTTTCATAAACCTTACACATAGTAGCAAATTGCTTTTGGAAGCTGTGTGAATGTCCCATCAAGGAAGTAAAGGCACGTGGATTTACTATACTGTCATCTGAGAATCCAACTTTCTAGGTTGGTCATGTTGCATGACGATGCAGAATGTTCCAAAGTCATTCCATGAAGCACCAGTTCTGCCAGATGTTAAAGGATGAGTCAGAGGGAAATCCTCATTTGCAGGCCACGGAGGCTGACCTGGATGACTTAGACAGGAAGAGAAGGGCACTTGACTTCACAGTCCTGATGCGGGCCTGGAGAACAGGTTGGGACAATGGTCAGGAGCCCAGGGAGAGGTAGGTGACCAGAATCACAGCCAAAACCATTCTCTGGGGACCGCCTGGTAGGACACCACTGCCACCACCTGTAGATATTTAACCCCTTCCTTGCACCACCAATGGCTCTGAGCTCTGAACCTTGTGCCCACCATAGCCACCGGAAGGAGTTTGCACTGCTTTGCTTCCCTGTCATTTCCTCCAGAGTCAAAATCTCAGGAGGCCACAGCCCACTGACCCTGAAGGCACGTGATACCCTGGTTCCCACAAAGTGAGGCAGGGGGACTATTTGCCTTTTTTACCTCCTGTGGGGGGAGGTAGACCTTGCCTCCCAGGAAGATTCTCACACAGTTGGGGATTCCCTAGACAGAAGAAGTGACTTCAGATGCCTGCCAGCCAAAAAATGATAAATGACAACAGGATGTTACATAGGAAAAGGTTCCACAGTCAATTAATTTTGGAAAATGCCAGGTTTAACAGATTTCTTTACTCTAGGGCTTCTCATGTGATCGCATGCATCGTGAATCTCCAGGAGGGATTATAGGACCCCCCTCCCTCTTTATCATCCTATGGGAGTGCTCCATGGAAAACATTGCATGAATCACGACTTGAAAGCAACTAGAAACACTCTTTTTTCTCACACTTAACCTCAGCATACCAGTCTCTACTGACACATGCCTATATTTCTAGGCATGCAAATTAGAACTGCAGTTTTGGAAACTTTGAGGCTGTACGGCTGTCCCATGGTTGGGTTATTTTTCAGGATGAAGGTAAGATTGCTATTATGGGTTAGCAGCCCCCACCAGGCCTTTCCCATCTCGGCTGTGCAGGCTTGGTTTCATCGTCTAGCTGTATCACGGCTGTGCACTTTTCCCTACTGAAGCATCTCCATTTGTTCTTGGCACATTGTCCAACTTGCTTGAAGCAGTTAATGCAGCTTTAGAAAAAGAAAAAAAAGAAAATGTCTAAAAGAGGAGCTTATGTCTGAGAGACCCTGGCTCTGCATATAGCAGACGTAGAAGCTGCCAAGATTAAAATTCTCTGATAACTCAAAACAAATGTCCTGCTTATGTGCGACAACGTAAGAGCAGGTAATGCAACAACCAAAGAGCGGATGACCTTTCAGCCAAAGTCAGCATAGGAGATTGCTCTGATCTGTATTTATCGATGATGTCTAAACTTTAGGTCAGAGTCGCATTTTATTTGAAGATTGGCAAGCTGAGGATCGTATCTTCCCATGCAAACCCCAGCCTTAGCTCTCTAGGCAGTGGAGGTAAATACAAGTCATGTGCTTGACTTAAATCAGCACTGGAGTTGAGCTTTTAAAAAATTCCATTATTTAATGTTTCTTTTTTCAAAGTTTCACACTTACGACTTTCTTATTGTCCTTCAACTTTTGTAAAATACAAAGCTAACACTATGAGATAGAGCCACTCATTAAAAAATTATCTTTTGGGGGCCGCCTCA
This sequence comes from Neomonachus schauinslandi, assembly GCF_002201575.2. Lineage (NCBI taxonomy): Eukaryota > Metazoa > Chordata > Mammalia > Carnivora > Phocidae > Neomonachus > Neomonachus schauinslandi. Next base: position 25,462,701 of record NC_058415.1, read on the forward strand.
GTGGCTCAGTCTGTTAAGCATTGAACTCTTGGTTTTGGTTCAGGTCATGATCTCGGGGTCCTAGGATCGAGCTCTGCGTTGGGCTCTGTGCTTGGGGCAGGGTCTGCTTGTCCCTCTTCCTCCCCTCTCTGTTCCTCCCCCTGCTCCCTTGTGCTCTGTCAAGTAAATAAATAAAATCTTCTAAAAAAATAAAAATAAAAATAAATCTTTTTGGGTCCTACTATGCAAAAGGTATGTGCTAGATGTAGGGGGTAAACTCATGAATAAGATATTTCATGCCTTTAAGAGCCTAGGCTTAAACTGTGAATTTGTTTATTTATTTAAAAGACTTTTCCTGGGTGGCTCGGTCGTTAAGCATCTGCCTTCGGCTCAGGTCATGATCTCAGGGTCCTGGGATCGAGCCCCGCATCAGGCTCCCTGCTCTGCGGGAAGCCTGCTTCTCCCTCTCCCACTCCCCCTGCTTGTATTCCCTCTCTTGCTGTGTCTCTCTCTCTGTCAAATAAATAAAATCTTTAAAAAAATAATAAAAATAATAAAAGCCTTTTTTCAGGCTGACTATAATCCAGGCACTGTGCTGGGAGCTCGGGTAAAGCAGTGAACAAGAAAATAAAGGTTTCGATTCTTTGGAACATAGATGTAGTGGGGGAGATGGACATTAAATGACATGATGCATAATTATTTATTGAATCATGCTTGCGATCAGAGCCACAAGGGTTTAGAGCAGAACGCTATGAGGATGTGATGGTCCACGTCCTGTCAGGAAGCGGCCTGTGAGCTGTGCTCTGAAGGATGAACAAGAATAAATGTGATGGAGACATGGATAGAGGGAATCAGAGAAGGAATAAGAGTTTTGGAGCACAAGAGCCTTTTGCTGGTACCAGAGGAAGGGTGACAGGTCACCTGACCAGGCAGGACCTCGGAGACCAAGGGAGAATTTTGGTCTTCATGCTAAGTGCAATGGGAAGGCAAGGAGCAAGTTTCCTCGGGGGAGGGACCTTTGGAAAGGTCACTCTGGCCCTGAATGTTGAATGGCTGGCAAGGACAGTAATGGGGGCAGAAATACCAGCTGGGAGGTTAGTCCACTAATTCAAGTGGGAAGTGCTGGTAGGTTGAACTAGAGTAGGTGTGGAAGGATGATGGTAAGAGGTGTAGAGATACAAGAGACATAAAAGAATCCGAAACAACAGAACTTGATCCTTAATTGGATGTGGGCGTTATTTAGGAGAAAGTCAAGGAAATTGCCAAATGCAATATGCTGTGCTAAATGTTATAAGAGACTGTAGAGGCATCTGGCCAGTCACTGGGTATCAGCAAAGGTGTCTGCAAAAACCCCACAAAGGACCTCAAGTCATGCATAATTTATTTGAAGAGGCTGGATATAAAAACTGAAAATTAGCTCACAATCAAGGCTCTACTTGCCAGGTGTCACATGAGTGATACAGGCACTGTGGTTTGTAGGTGTTTCCAGGTCAGTTGTGGATAGAGCTAGCCAGGAAAGGCTTCGTGCAACAGACGGCACTGGCTCGCCTTGGGCAAAGGAAGGAAGAAGAGCAATCCTGGCGGAGAGAACACATGGGAGAGGGTGAGGAGGAAGTAAGGATAGACATAACAAATCTAGGGAGTACCAAGTAGACCAGTTGTATCAAAATGGGGGGCTTTTTGGGGAGGAAATTATGGAAAAATATAAGTTTGGAAGTGTAGGTCGGGAGCAGCCATGGGGTTGTAGAATTCTATAAAAAATTCCTAAGTGTTGATTCACAGCTGGATCATCATGAGTAAGCTGTAAATCTCATGTACTAGGAAAAGTTCAAGTTCTAGGTCTCCTTGGACCTTCTCTACAATGAAATCTCCTCCCCCCACCACAGCTTTATTGAGATGTAACTGACGTATAACATTGTGTAAGTTTACTGGGCACAACGTGTTGATCTGATGCACTTATATATTGGGAAATGATTAGCTAACACTCTCATCAGGTCACATAATTACCGTTTCTTTTCTTTGTGGTGAGAACATTTAAAATTCTCTCTTAGCAACTTTCAAATAAATACTACCCATTATGTATTCTTGGCTCCCTTGTCAAATATTAGTTGACTATATATGCAAGGTTTTATTTCTGGGCTCTTGATTGTGTTCCATCCATCTATGTGTTTATTTTTATGCCACTATTATACTGTCTTGATTACTGTAGCTGTGCTGTTGAGTTTAGTTTGCTTATATTTTGTTGAGAATTTTTGTGTCTATATTCATCAGGGATATTGGCCTTAAGTTTCTTTTTCCTTGTGGTGTTCTTATCTGGCTTTGGTATTAGAATAATGCTGGTCCTGTAAAATGAGTTTGGGAGTGTTCCCTCCTCTTCAATTTTTGGGGAGATTTTGAGATGGATTGGTTTTAATTCATCTTTAAATGTTTGATAGAATTCACCAGTGAAACCATCTGGTCCTGGGCGTTTCTCTGTTGGGAGGTTTTTGATTATTGATTCACTCTCTTCACTCATTATTGGTACATTCAGATTTAAAAAAAAATTTCTTCCTGATTCAGTCTTGGTAGGTTGTATATTTCTAGGACTTTATCCATTTCTTCTAGGTTATCCAAGATGATGGTGTATAATTGTTCATTGTAGTCTCATGATCCCTTATATTTCTGTGGGATCAGTTGTAATGCTTACTTTTCATTTCTGATTATATTTATTTACATCCTCTTTCTTTTTTTCTTAGTCTAGCTAAAGTTTTGTCAATTTTGTTTATCTTTTTTTAAAAAAATAGTTCTTAATTTTGTTTGAAATGCCACACCCTCAGAGAAGCTGTCCTTGGCCATCAGTCCCCAAACAGCCTTTCCTTCTATTATTTTATTATTATATATCAGATGCTCCTGTGTATTTCCCTCCCAGTGTTACCACAGTGTGCAAGTATCCAGTTGTTTACCATCCGCCTTGCCCACTAGGATGCAAGCTCTGCATGTGAGGGGTTTGTGTGTTGCCCCTCTGTGTCCTTGACCCCTAGAGTGATGCCCAGTTGAGGCATAGTACAGACTTGGTTGCAAAGTGGGTATTGTGTGGGCAGGAGTGCAGAGTTTAGATCCAAAATGAAGGCAGATCCTGATACATTCATTGAAGGAAGATACGACTTACTGTGGATTAGCCAGACAATTCCTGAGCTCTGCTCAAAAACAAGCACATGGAAAATAACACACTAGTCTTTTTATAGCCTTTGCAATTTTGAAACCCCCTTATTGAGACTCCTCTTGAAATAAAGTTATGCAAATATTTGGGATGTTCAAAGTGTGAATATTTACAATGTTTAAAATACTTTTCTAATTAACCATTTTATGAGATATCTTTACTTTCATGCTCAACTTTTCCACTTATCTTTTAGTTAGTGTCTTAAATAACTCTTCCATTTGACTTTCTAATGAAGGCATTGCTAGTTAATACTGACTCTAAAATTGGATTTTACTGAACACTGTAAATATGAGGAGATTAAATCCTGGTCTGCAAGATGCAGGAGGAAATATGGGGTTGCTTCCATCTATGCTTGCAGCTCCTGTTTTTTTAAGATGGAAATTCCCTGGTTACCCTGTTCCTAGACATGGCTCATCTCTGGGGTCCTTCATACTGGACAGATAGGATGAGTTCTGCTTTCAAAATTGGATGCTACCCCACCTCTAAAGTAATCCTGCCACAGGGTCGGGGGTTGTCTGATCCTCATAATATCTTTTTTTTCTTTTTTTGTAGGCTCCACGCCTGGCGTGGAGCTCAACATGGGGCTTGAACTCACGACCCTGAGATCAAGACCTGAGCCAAGATCAAGAGTCAGACGCCCAACCAATTGAGCCACCAGGCACACCCAATCTGAGCCTCAGAATATCTTGTGAGTGCTGCAAAGATACAAACTCTTGCTGAGCATTAGACACCCCAGAGAGCCCACAAGCTTGTGGATAAAGCCCATGGACTGTGGAGCCAGACTGCCTGGGTTTCAATCTCAGCTCTTCTGTTTGCTAGCAGGGTGACTTAGCAAATTATTCAACTTCTCTGGGCCTTGATTCTTCACCTGACAAAGGGGGTTGCTGATTATTGTACCTATTTCAGGGAACTGAGTTGTGAGGAATAAATGAGATAATATGCATAAAGCCCTAAGAAAAGTGTCTGTTGTCTTTTCCTTTTTTTCCCTTAAATTCCACATATGAATGTAATCATATGGTATTTGTCTTTCTCTGACTGACTTATTTTGCTTAGCATTATATTCTCTAGATCACTGTATTTGGACACTTGAAGCTAATTTAACACTGTATGTTTACTGTAGTGTAATTAAAAATTTTTTTAAATGTCTGGCACATAGTAAATGCTTAATGTTATCAATTATTGTTGTACACTGAGTATATGGGGATATTTGTCCCTACACAGACCTTTTAACTGAGCCTGTTTCACCTATCAAAACTCATGTTTTGGCAATCAACATTCAGATTTTACCCAGTTCTTGTTGGTCTGCTCACTTCTTTTTTGTCTCCTCTGAACTGGTTGTTTGGCCTGCCCTCAATGGGCTTCCATGCCCTGCTCTTAACTGCTAATTTTGCTCGATTGGCTTTCTTGCCCATGACCCTGAATGGTTTTTCTGGGATATTACCTTTTATATCACAGATAAGAGGCAGTGCCCTTCTATACCCTCCCTGGCCCTGATTCATGAGGAGTGATGATGGAGGACCCTTGTCCTCTGCCTAGGGTTGAGCTTTCATCAATTCCTAGATCTTTAGTACTGAGCTGAAATAAAATGATAGTAGCTCCATGTGTCAGGGTGGGCAATGACATGGCCTTATCTGGTAGAGGACACCCAGCCATCCAGGTGGTTATCAAGAGGAAGAAAGGGGACTAGGTTTGTTTTTCAACATAGCCTCTTATGGTCTTAGCACCCTTCTCTTTCCAACTGCCTCACTGTTGATGGTGTCTGGATGGGTGGTCTTGCCTGGGGCAGATACATAATCAGAACCAGATGCAAATACAGAATTTTTGCCCTTGGTCAAGCATATAGCAAACAATCCCATATTCACGCAGTGCTACATGAATCTAGAAAATAATCAGGCATTTCCTGATGCACTGGAGGGTAATTTATCTGGTCTTTTCACAGACAGTTATTCAGTCCTTTGCTGTTGGGGTGGTCTTCATTGCTTTTCAACTATTTCCAAGCATCCTCATTCTGTCTTGTGGTTCCATTTAAAACTTCACATTTTTCCAGAATAACCCTCAACTGATCATTTGGGTTGTCAGTGGTTGGGATGAAGCATCACTGGTGATAAACTAACACAGCTGAAGTTCCCAGGAAATTTTTCACATGGCATCTACTGCGTGTTGGGATTTGCAGAACGCGGGCTGCTCTTCTTCTACCCGCGTGACACCCTGGGTGGTGGACGCCTGGTGAATGAAGGATTGCTGAGACCTCAGAGCTTCCTCAGAAATTCACTGCCTAATCCACACGTGCAGTTAGAATTATGAGGACAAGGAGGGTGAGTTTCATCTACCTCAGGCTCCACACAATATGTTCAGATAATAAATTCCTGGTTCATTTTCTCACTCTGGCTCTGCGAAAATGGTTAGCTCGAAAGCTGCCACTATTCTTTTAAAAATTCCCTGGCAGTCCTGGAAGCCAGGAAAGTTTTACTTTCAAACAAGAATTTTGGTGTTTGTATCACTAAGTCCTCTATTTAATTATAGTAACACATTGTTTAAATTAAGTTTCCTTTGGAAAAAATAAGGGTTTAAGTGAAGAGGAAAACATTATGTCAAAGTACACAACGTTTTGAGAGACTGAAAACTCTGTTTTTCCAATAAAAAAAAATTGTGAAGCATTTGTGGAATTCTCTTCCCTGTGGTCAATTTGCTCACACTGTGGCCTTCATCTAGAAGTGATTCCCTACCCCTTCACCTGTGTTAGGTCTAAGAGAGGAGAATTTTCATAAAGGCAAGCCAGGCCTCCAACTGGGGTCCTACAGGGCTCTGGCAGGCCTTCGAGGAACTTGAGATTTGAGTGTTTAACTTCATAACCAGATGGTGTCAGTTTCCTTCTATAAAGATGCCAGTTTCCGCTGGATGTATTAAGCATATCTTCACAGTCTGGGTGGAAATTTGTAGTAGTTAGCTGTAGACCATCAAATGATGGACAAAACTGACCAGAATTCAAGAAGTGGTGGTTATAAGTACACAGAGCTAGCTAGATTCTGTCCTCTCTCCTTCCTCCCTGCCTTCCCTCTCTCTTTCCCTCTCTCCTTCCTCCCTGCCTTCCCTCCCTCTTTCCCTCTCTCTTTCCTTTCTTCCCTTCTTCCCTCCTTCCTTCCTTGGCAAGTTAGAAGTCTTTCTCAGGATGGGAGGGGTTGGTAGACTTGCTAGTAGATCTGGGGAGTAGAAGAAAAAAGCACCGTACATATCAATTATATCTCAATAAAACAAAAAGCAAAGAAAAAACACTTTCTCTTACTCTCAGAATACTTCTGACACCAAATGTGTGGGTTTTGCCACACCAAGAAATTTTCCAATTCTCAGTAGACACCAGCTGGGAGTCTAGCAATTTAGCTCAGCGCTGTCACTAACTGCCTGGCATGAGCACAGGCCACAGGGGTTAAGGGCTCAGTCTGACATGACTGCCCAGACCTCCGATGCCAATCGTAAATCCAGGGCTGTCACATATATTTCTGACCAACTGGTTCTAAATCAGGGCTTCCCTCCTTGGGTTTGATAATTTGCTAGGACTTCTCACAAAACTCAGGAGAACATTTATTTATGTTTATCCTGAAGGGTGTTACCAAGGATACAGGTGAACAGTGGGGTGAAGCAGTAGATGGGCATGGTGTGGGGAAGGGGTGAGGAGCTCTCATGCCCCCTCCAGCTGTGTCACCCTCCCAAGGACTCTGGAACCCAGAGTTTGGGGATTTTCTAATGGAGGCTTCACCGTGTAGGCATGATTGATTATTAACTCGATCTCTAGCCCCATTGGGCTTCCAGGAGGATGGGGTGAGGCTGAAAGTTCCAAGCTTCTAATCATGTTTTGTGTTCCTGGTGACCGGCCCTCCTCCAACCCCTATCCCGGGAGCCCCTCAGAGTCACCTCATTAGAACAAAAGACACTCCTATCACTCAGGAAATTACAAGGGTTTTAGGAACTCTGTGTCAGAAACCAGGGTCAAAGACCAAATATTAGAACAAAAGATGCTCCCAGCACCCCTCTCACTCAGGAAATTACAAGGGTTTTGGGAGCTTTGTGTCGGGATCAATATATATATTTGATCTGGGGGCAAAGACCAATATGTATATTTTATATTATGTCATAGTAACACTGGGGGCCAAACTTTATTTTACAACCCTCTTTGTCCAAGGGGCGCCTGGGTGGCTTAGCTGGTTAAGCGTCCACCCTCGGCTCAGGTCAGGGGGATCAAGCCCCGTGGTCCGGGCTTGCTGCTCAGCGGGGACCCTGCTTCTCCCTCTCCTTCTACCCTTCCCCTGCTTGTGTACGTGCACTCTCTCTCCCTCTCATTCTCAAATAAATAAATAAAATATTAAAAAAAACCACCCCCTCTCCCCCCAATTCTCTTTGTCCCAAGCCCAGACAAAACAGGGCGATAGAAAGAAATGTGTGACCATTGTCCTCAAAGTTGAGGTCAATCCCAGGCTTGATTTATTCAGGTCCACTTGAGCAGGGGGCTCGGAGCCCCCATGTCCCTCGGCTAGGTTCAGAGCTGGGTGAAGCTCCTGGGCTCTTCACGGCTCAGCTGGCTTCCTTTAGGGAGGCTGAGCTGCTGGGCAGGCTGGGCAGCTGAACCAAACATTTGCCACAGAAGGCATCTTTCTTACTTGCCCTCATTATAGGGTAGCTACTTAGAATTTACTGGGTGATCCCATCAGCTTTTACAGCGTGTGTGTGTGCCAGCTATCCTGGGGGATCCTTCTAGTCCAGAACATTCAACCAATCCTTACAGACTGCCTGTGTGGGAAGGTCGCCCTGGAGCTTCGGGTAGCACGGAGATGAGACAGGCAATGCAGCATGCCCACAAGCACCTTCTAGGCTAGCGTAGGGTGACCTCTCTCTCCAAGGCTGGGGGAGAGTGGTGATGTGCCTGAGAGAGGAGCAGAGCAAAGACGGCAGGGTGTGCGTGGAGAGCAAGGGAGAATTGATTTCAATCAGGAGAACCAGGAAGAAAGTCCTTTAGAATTAACGGTTAGACCGAGCCTCGCACACCAAGTAGGACGTGGGCTGGACATGGGCCGGTGAGTCAGGCGGGGAAGGCCAGGCTCAGAGGACTGGTCTGACTGGTGCAGAGAGAAACTGTTGGTTGGGGAGGGATTTGGGGGCAGATGGGGCTGGGCCTCGGCTCTCAGGTGAAGGAGCTGAGACCACGTGAATGCCAGGAAAATAATTTGGGTAACTTCGGGCAGCCTGGAAAAGGGGCCTCACGCTGAGTTGTGTGGGTCTGTGTTCCTCAGCAAAATCTGTCATCTCCATCTTTTGAGGATCCAAAAATGCCCCCTTGGGTACTGTTTTGTTGTAACTATCTTATTATATTGGGCCAGGCTCCTCTCGGCGCACAGACAAACCCTTCCCGTCTTGCTCTGTGACTATCATGTTTGCCATTGTATTTAAGGAATAACGGCTCTCAGTGGCTGAGAGTCTGTCACCTGCCAGGCACCTTGGTGAGTTTGTTACATGTCTTATTTCTTTTAATTCCCTTGAAAACCCAAGGTGGGAAACATTTCCCCTACTTTTCAGACAAAGAAATGGAGTCCCAGTGTGGTTCCATGAGTCCTAAGACCACCCACCTTGGAAGCAGCCGAAAAATGGTCTGCTTCCCTTGCTTTCTATTCATTCTCCTGTCCAAGCATGCGGAGCTTGCAGTGTTGATAAAGAGTGGCAGCCGACGGTGTGCCCAACACATGACATGCATGAACTTCCCACAGAGATGACAGAAGGAAAGTCCTGTTGCTATTATTCCCATTTTACAAATGAAGAAACTGTCTCAAAGATGCATGTAATTTGCCCACAGCCACAAAGCTACCAGGTGGCAAAACCAGGGCTGGAACTCGGACTCCAAGTGCATAGCGCATCGCCAGTTATCAGGGCTGTGAGTGCAGGGACTAGGGTCTAGCATGGTGCTGGGTATATCGTAGCCCCTTACATGAACACTTTTGAAACATTTTTGAATGTTTTGTGAATGAAATTAAGTGGACAAATGAGTGGATGGAATAAAGAATGAATGAATCATGTGTATGACACCGAGCCTTAGTTCTCTATTTTCTCCTGGACACCCTGCTAGGACTTTGGTGAGCTTCTCCCACCAGAACGGATGATATGACCAGGCCATAACTGTGTGGTCCAGAGAGCCGGGCACCACACAGATGTAGAAATGGGGTCAAGTGCCGGACACCATACTTCTCAGTCATTTGGACTTTGTCTGGAGGAATGAACCTTCTATACCATGTCCTAGTGCTAAACTAGGTATGTAGCCTGCTTTAATAGTGATAATTCAGTTACGAGCAATATGGAAACAATCACAAATACGTTGGGACATTTTGGTGGTTTTGTTTTTAACTAAACTTACTTCTGATCCGTTATGACCGCTGAAATTTTTAAAAAATGACTTTTATTTTTTAGAAAAGTTCTAGATTTATAGAAAATCTGCAAAGATAGTACAGAGAGTTTCCTCATAGGCCTCAGCCAGATTCCCCTGCTGTCAACAGCTTACATCTCTGTGGTACATCAGCTTAACTAAGGAAACAATGTGGGTAGGTACTTTAATAACTAGACTCCACACTTTACTCTGATTACACTAGTTTTCCCCCAATGTCCTTTTTCAATTCCAAGATCCCATCCGGGATACCACATTGTACTTAGCTGTCATCTCTCCTTAGGCCCCTCTGGCCTGTGTCAGTTTCTTGGACTTTCTTTGTTATTTGTGACCTTGACAACACTGACGAGTACTGGTCAGGTAGGTGTCTTGTAGAATGCTCCTGAATTTGGATTTGTCTGATGTTTTTCTCATAGTCAGCCTGGGATTATGAGTTTTGAGAGGAAGACAACAGAGATCAAGTACCATTCTTGTTACCTCATATTAAGACTACTGCTAATTTTTAAAAAAGATTTTATTTATTTATTTATTTATTTATTTAGAGAGCAAGTGGGGGGGGGCAGTGGGAGGGACAGAGGGAGAGGGAGAAGATCTCAAGCAGACTCCACACTGAGTGTGGAGCCTGACGTGGGGCCCAATCCCAGGACCCTGAGATCATGACCTGAGCGGAAACCAAGAGTCAGATGCTTAATCAACTGAGCCACGCAGGTGTCCCAAGACTACCACCAAATTTTTTAAAGCTAAATCTTTAATTCTACTTTTCATGTTTGTAGCTCCACAGTCTTCCCTTTATGGTTTTTCCAATGGCCTCGTTGATTCCATCGGAGAGAGCAAGCTCTCCTGCTGGCTCACTGGGTCCTAGCTAAGTCTTAATAGCAAAGCATTTTGCAAGGGGTTCCGTTGGCCCCATTTTGCCTAGCCTGGATTAGACAACCTTGGCTTACTAGTCAGGTGAGTTTCTCCTGGTTGAGATGTAGAACACTTTTTTCATGACTGCTGATAGATAAATGGAGGCATTTCTAGTTCTTAATGGTATAGTTGTCACCCACAAAAAACACTAATCATCTTGATGGGGTTGCTGAAATGGCTTACAAGGACAAAACCATAGGAGAAAATATAAATGTGTGTCTACAACCATGCTTTTCATAGATGAACACCAAATTCCATGTTTACTTGTTTTATTTTAGAATATAAAACTATCGATAAAGATGATCTCCAAATTGTCTTTGTTTGGAGGCATCCACCATGCCCTGAGCTCAAAAACCAGCCTCTCTCACTGGTTTGTCCTCACTCAATCTTTTCCGTCTCTTTCTTGGGAGGGTCCAGCAAAGCTACATCCATTATCGGGAACCTACTTCCATTATCTGCATTTAAAACTACTTTGCTGTTGGGTTTCAACCATGTTTTATCCATACTCGTGAAACATGAAAGGGTTATACATTTCAGGAAAGCCAGCGAGGCTTGGACAAAAAGAAAGCATTAAAGCAATTTCCAAATGACAACAATCCTCATTGCCCTTCAGGACGCCAAAGGGAACAGATTTGTCCTGAAGTTTGTCTCACTGAATTTTATTTTGTTTATTTCCTTTCATTATTATTTTTGGTGTATGTCTCTCTGCACTTTTAGACAGAACAGCACTCCTGCTAGTCAAGATAGCATCAGACTGTTTATTGTAGATCTTGGCTTAAGGTGCAGATGTTTTGGCTCAGTTAATAATAAACCATTCTTTAACTTATTTTTAATTTTTGTTCATGAAGTAATAGGAAAATATAGCAACTTTTTGAATGTGCTCTTAGGGAGAAAGGAAGAGAGAGGGGGAGGGAGAGAGAAAGAGAGCAAGCTAATTTGAGGTAGATGGTTCTGGTTAAGTCCTAGGCCAGCTTAAGATAGTGCCGTGAAAATGTCCTGTTCCCCTTTCCCATCATCACCCCTGCCTTGACTTTCACCATTTACGCCCTCATCTTCTTGATCCCTTTCCCTGGTGTGGATCCTGCTCGAGTCAGGGACATGATTTTCTGGCTGACATCTACGTCTTCCTCTTGAATGCCTTAGGGTCCCCCACATCTCCTCCTGCCTGGCTATCCCTGATGGAGCCCCACAGATTTCGAACTTAGCATTAACCCAACCTCCTTCCAAAATGAGAATTGTTTGCTCTTTTTCCTGGAAATGCTCACGAACAGACTCTATGTGCAGGGAGATGGGCCTGTGGAAGGGAGCCAGTCAATCGGGACACTCCATCCATCCAGAGCGGGGCCTCTGCTGGTGCCTGTGCCTTGGGCAGGCAGGCTGCAAGGCAGGCCGAGGCCTGGGTTTAGGGGGAGTGGCAGGTGTCTACCAACGGGCTCATCTACTTCTGACGGGTAGTGGGGCCACACGAAACCCTTTGGTTCTTTGAATCTTAGGAACCAGGTAACCGCATGCATGTTTCAAGTCTCCGTGTCAAATCAGCCGTTTGCAGGTGTCAAGGCCAAGGCCTGGGAGGAGCCCGTCGTGGAGGCAGACGAGCCGCAGCTGCTGTGGGGGCCGACGTCTGTAAGTGGTTCAGTGCGCGCATGGGGTTCCGCTTCCGGTCCATGACCGCCCGCATCCGGGTCACACGGGACCCCAGTGCACCGGAGCAAGTTGCGCATGGGCGGGATGGGGGGGGGCGCTTCTGGAGCCGGAAGGAGGGTGAGGCGGTGCAGTTTACCTTTAAGAAGTCGGCTAAGGGTCTGGACTCTCTCCACGTCACCTGTTGGTGAGTGAGAGGGGCCCAAAGGGAAAAACAGGCAGAAGCGCAGATCCGAGGCGGACAGGTGCTACAAGCGTGGAGGGCCACCCCAGCCCGAGCAGAAGCCACATGGTGGCCTTGTGTCCCCTGAAGACCCAGCAGGCCCCCAGCTCACAGGGAAAGCCAGCCTACTTTCAGGAGGAGGAAGAGGAGGTCCAGAGCCCTGCCCTGCTCCCAGAGGCACAGCA